>NC_073635.1:63960000-64264782 GCF_029407905.1 Bubalus kerabau
CTGTATTTTGAAATTTAAAAAAATTACTATAGAAGCATCACAAAGAACATAGCTAGTTGAAGGTGATGGAATTCTGATTGAGCTATTTCAAATCCTAAAAGATGATGCTGTTAAAGTGCTGTGCTCAATATGTCAGCAAATTTGGAAAACTCAACAATGGCCACAAGACTGGAAAAGGTCAGTTTTAATTCCAATGCCAAAGAAAGGCAATGCCAAAGAATGCACAAACTACTGCACAATTGCACTCATCTCACACGCTAGCAAAGTCATGCTCAGAATTCTCCAAGCTAGGTTTCAACGGTATGTGAACCTTGAGCTTCAGATGCTCAAGTTGGATTTTGAAAAGGCAGAGGAACCAGAGATCAAATTGCCAACATCTGTTGGGTCATCAAAAAAGCAAGAGAGTTCCAGAAAAACGTCTACTTCTTCTTTATTGACTATGCTAAAGCCTTTGACTGTGTGGATAACAACAAACTGTGGAAAATGCTTAAAGAGATTGGAATATCAGACCACCTGACCTGCCTCTTGAGAAATCTGTATGCAGGTCAGGGAGCAACACTTAGAACTGGACATGAAACAATAGACTGGTTCCAAATAGGAAAAGGAGTATGTCAAGGCTGTATATTGTCACCCTGCTTATTTAACTTATATGCAGAGTACATCATGAGAAACACAGGGCTGGAAGAAGCACAAGCTGGAATCAAGATTGCTGGGAGAAATATCAGTAACCTCAGACATGCAGATGACATCACCCTTATGGCAGAAAGTGAAGAAGAACTAAAGGATCTCTTGATGAAAGTGAAAGAGGAGAGTGAAAAATTTGGCTTAAAGCTCAACATTCAAAAAACTAAGATCATGGCATCTGGTCCCATCACTTCATGGAAAATAGATGGGGAAACAGTGGAAACAATGATAGACTTTATTTTTGGGGCTTCAAAATCACTGCAGATGGTTATTGCAGCCATGAAATTAAAATACGCTTACCCTTTGGAAGAAAAAGTTATGACCAACTTAGAGAGTATATTAAAAGCAGAGACATTACTTTGCCGACAAAGGTCCACCTAGTCAAAGCTATGGTTTTTCCAGTGTTCATGTATGGATGTAAGAGTTGGACTATAAAGAAAGCTGAGCACAGAAGAATTGATGCTTTTGAACTGTGGTGTTAGAGACGACTCTTTAGAGTCCCGTGGACTGCAAGGAGATCCAACCAGTCCATCCTAAAGGAGATCAGTCCTGGGTGTTCATTGAAAGGACTGATGTGGAAGCTGAAACTCCAATACTTTGGCCACCTGATGTGAAGAGCTGACTCATTGGAAAAGACCCTGATGCTAGGAAAGATTGAGGGCAGGAGGAGAAGGGGACGACAGAGGATGAGATGTTTGGATGGCATCACTGACTCCATGGACATGGGTTTGAGTAAACTCCAGGAACTGGTGATGGACAGGGAAGACTGGTGTGCTACAGTCCATGTTTTGCAAAGAGTCAGACATGTCTAAGCAACTGAACTGAACTGACTGAGAAGTATTGTACTTGTACTGAATATAACTGCATTTGAAAAGAATGAAGATTGTAACTTTGAAGGTAAAAAGTCATTTTATACTTCTCTAATTTCCTTCCAAGTTAAATCTTGATTTTAATGTATTATTCCACATCCACAACAAATAATTATGGTTACTTTGATTATGTTTTGATACTATGTTTGAAATCTGGTCAGGTTTTCTCTTTTTAAATCTTTTCAGAGTACCCTCTGTCCTTCTTATCTGAAATAGAAGAGTTTTTACATAGTGCTCAGAACAACAAGGGGCAAAAATGGCTTAAAGTACCACCGCATGCTCAGTCACTCAGTTGTGTCTGATTCTTTGTGACCCCTTGGACTATAGCCTAACAGCCTCTCCATGCATTGGATTCTCCAGGCAAGAATACTGGAGTGGGCTGCCATTTCCTTCTCCATAAAGTACCATTGTATATATACAAATAAACCAGTTAAACCTAAGTATTCATTCAACAAAAAGTTTTGTTGTTGAATGTCTACTCTGTATTAGACAATTTTAAGTATTTGGAGCTCATCAGTAAACAAAACAGACAAAATTTCCTGGCAAACTGAGTGTTGACCAATGACTGAGCAATGCATAATGTTATCAGTCACATCAGCAAGAGCAGATTGGCAGGAAATTCTTCTATTAAACTGGGCTTAGAAAAGAATAAAACACTACAGAATAGGATAAAATATTTTCAAATCATGAAGACAGTCTTGCATCCAAAATATGGGGATTCTTAAAACTGAATGATGAAACAAATAACCCAGTCAAAAATGAGCAAAGGATTTGAATAAAGTTTTTGCCATAGATGTCAAACAGTACTAACTTGCTGGAGCTTTCCTGGTGGCTTAGAAGGTAAAGATTCTACCTGCAATTCAGGAGACCTGGGTTCAATCCCCAAGTCATGAAGATCCCCTGCATTAGGAGATGGCAACCAACTCCAGTATTCATGCCTGGGGAATTCCATGGGCAGCAGAGCTTGGTGGGCTACAGTCCATGGGGTCACAAAAAGCTGGACGTGACTAAGCGAGTAATACTTCCACTCTCTTTTCAATAACTTGCTGATAATCTTTCAAATGGATTACTCTGGGGCCTTGAGAAAGCGAGTTCTTGGTTGTAAAACTATCAGGAGGTTTTTAAAAACATTTACATCACAAAGAATTAGATAAATAATTTGCAGTAACACATTTTTAAAAGTAAATATGTTAAGAAAAGGGAGAAGAAACCTCCAAGGTTAAGACACCTGAGTTCTGCAAGAGAGAGAGTAAGAGGGAAGTCATTGGTTAAGAGTCAGGAAGAAGCATGTCCAAAGTTCAGTCAAGCAGAGGGAGATATTAAGATCAATATACATTATTTATACCAATGTCACAGAAAGCTACAATACGACATTATTGTCTTTCCAACTCCTACATGAATCTTCATGATTTTAAGAGATCTGACAAAATCCGTAAGGTTATTTATAGTAAACTCAAGATTCAAACTTAGTTCTATTAATGGCAAAGTATTTTTTCCTAAACAGAGTTTTTTGATTAACATAAAACATGACTCTCTGAATTTCTATTTTCTGTTTTCTGTGCCGTCTGAATCTAAATTATATATATATATATATAAATATATATATATATATATATATATATATATATATATATATATATATAAATCCAGGTAAAAAACATGAGACACTAATAGACTCAAAAAGCTGTAGAAGTTTCAAGAGAGATTTGAAAGGTTAGGGATCAAAGACCTTGTATTTTCAAATTGCACATTATCTATGCTGAATCATTATACTAATGAGTTCCCACTGCAGAGCTAGCATTTACAGACATGGGTTTTCATATTACAAATGTAGAGTCAGATTTTCCTAATGCATTTCCTTTTGCTATTGGAAACAGCCTTAACTCATTAAGGCCATAAGGGCATTAAATCCTAAAGCTGGCACTCTTTAAATTGATAACTTTATTAAAAACATGTCTGCTGGGAGAGTTTATTATAATATGAGATACTCATACCTACAAACATTTTTCCACTGTCACAGTCCTATTACCTTGGGGGATGTGCTCTACTTTGTCCCTTTTCTGTGTGTGTTATACTCATTCATCAGTGGACTCGCCAGGACTTCAGTTCTCCTTTCATGCTAATCCACATAAGATGCTAGCCTGTCTTACCCAGTGAGGTCCAAGAGTTTACACTGTTATTAATGGCCTAACCTTTCTTCAGATGCACTGCTATATGTCAAGCTAATATATAAAGCAAACTAAAACTTAGTATCTCCATTTGGAGAAGGATTTGGACTCAAATCTTCCTGTCTATGACTACTACCTTTCACTAAAGCCTGAGGCACTTTTGCAAGAATATAATATTCCATGAAAATCATTTAGAAAATCAGTTATCTTGTATAATCTCCACATATTCAGATAAGTAAACTGAAGGAAAAATGTTAGTAGTCCATATCTTGCTTTTTATAAATAGTATAAAATAAAGCTTTAATCAAGCTAGTCCTGGTCCTATGTGATTTCCAGGTTTACTACTTCTCAAATTATTGGAAATTCATATAGAGGTAAAATAAAATTTCAAACTGGAATTGCTCAAGTACAAAAATGTGTGCCTTCCTAGACTTCACAATCAATAAAAGACATTTATTTTATTTCCACATGCAGATGTTTATTATCATATTAAAAATAGAAACATGACAAAAAACTGGTGAAACTAATGACACTTCGTCCTTATTTCCAGTGTGCCCAATCCCAGCTTTTGGTCTTCTCAGACTAGTTAGCATCGCTGATTTAACTTTTGGGATCTACTAATGTCAAGAATAGAATCTCCTACTTGGAAATCTAGAAGATTATGTTATCACAAAACCTGGTCACAGAATTGTTATTAATTTGTTACTTATTTATTAATTCAACTCCAAAATTACTTGGACCCTCCCTTGATCCTTCCTCTGTCTAGTTTGTTTTTGTTTTTTTTTTTTTGCCCCGCTTGCTGACCCTGTTAATTTACAGTGTTACACCATTCATTCGTCATTATCTCATCTTTATCTATGAAGCAGTTTATCTTATCAATGAAGTTTCAGGGCTAATAAAGAAAACATTTGGGTCAAAGATGTAGCCTTCTAAGTCTATTCTAAGTCTAGCTTCTAAATCTAGAGCTTCTAATCTATTTGGAGTCTCCCTTAGTTATAGTCTCCTGTTGTGGCCCTGTGTTTTTCTCATTTTCGTCAGTTCCTATCTATTCATACCAGCATACTCCTCACTTAATCTTTCATTGTTGGGTAATATTATTCTGATTGTGATGATAGAAATTTCTTTACTTTTAATGTCTAGTCTCTGGAGGACAATCTTTGCCTCTCTGAAAAATTTAAAATATACTCTTTTGCATCTAAACATTTTGAAATATTCTCAATAATCATATCCAAAAACAGTCTACCAACAGATTTACTAGTAAAAGTAAAATGATTTGTTAAAGCATCTTTCTCAGTTATTTTAGGCTTCCCTTGTGTCTCAGCTGGTAAAGAATCTGCCTGCAATGCGGGAGACCTGGGTTCAATCCGTGGGTTAAGAAGAAGGGAAAGGCTACCCACTCCAGTATTCTGGCCTGGAGAATTCCATGGACTGTATAGTCCATCGCAACGCTCTGATCCCATAGTGCATTTTTACGTTCTACAACAGAATAGGTCTGTGATAAGTGCAGTTAATAACTTTAAGGAACAAACTTAGTTTTCACATCTATACCTTTTCTGAAAAAGCAGCAATAAAATAAGTTTTGCACAATCAAACAATGTATTTTCATGGCTAAGATCTTAAACATTTACAATATAAAATGCTGAGATGGATGTCAAGAATCAGGAATTTGTTCATTATTGGTAGCAATGAATAGGTGGGACACAAGGGATTTTAGAGTGGCTAAACTACTCTAGTTGATACAGTAAAGGAGGACACATGATATGCATTTAATCAAAATCCATGAAACTATACAACACAAAGAATGATAGCTAATGCAAATTATATATTTTCATTGAAAATAATGTATTGACATTTATCAATTGTAACAAATGTACCACACGAATGCAAAGTGTTAATAGTAAGGGAAATTGTGGAATTGGGAGAGAGGGACTAAATGAACATTCTCAATATAGTATAGCTATAATTTCTTTCCATTTTGAGCTATACAGATATATAGGTTTGGTGGTGTTGGTTTAGTCATCAAGTCGTGTCCGACTCTTGACCCCATGCTAGGCTCCTCTGTCCATGGGATTCTCCAGGCAAGAACACTGGAGTGGGTTGCCAATTCCTTCTTCAGGGGATCTTCTTGACCCAGGGATCAAACCCAGGTCTCCTGCATTGCAGGCAGACTCTTTATCGACTGAGCTACAAGGGAAGATAGGTTTATAGATATATAAATACATAGATATTTATGCCACAATTCCTATAAAAAACCCAGTGAAATGCTTTTTTAAGATACAAACATGGTTACTTTAAATTGAAACATGTAAAATATCATGTATGAAACGAGTTGCCAGTCCAGGTTCGATGCACGATACTGGATGCTTGGGGCTGGTGCACTGGGACGACCCAGAGGGATGGAATGGGAAGGGAGGAGTGAGGACGGTTCAGGATGGGGAACACATGTATACCTGTGGCGGATTCATTTTGATATTAGGCAAAACTAATACAATTATGTAAAGTTTAAAAATAAAATTAAAAAAAATAAAAAAATAAAATGCATTCAGAATAACAAAGGAACAGGAATAGCTAAAACAATTTGGCAAAAAAGGTATAAGCTAAGAGAAATCTATAGACCCAATTTCAAGGCTCAATATAGAGTGAAAATAATTAAGACGTTGTCCAGGTTGTTTTGAGCAAGGATACAAAGATAAATGGAAACAGATAAACTGGAAACAAAGATAAATGAAATGGAATAGAGTACTCAAAATAAAGCCAGATAATTATGCCCAATAGTGAAGTCGCCCAGTCATGTCTGACTCTCCGCGACCCCATGGACCACAGCCCACCAGACTCCTCTATCCATGAGATTTTCCAGGCAAGAGTACGGGAGTGGGGTGCCATTGCCCTAGTTTTTGACAAATATGCAAAATAAGTTGAATGCAGAAAATATAATATTTTTAACAAATGGTGCTGGAGCAATTGCACATCCATGGGTGGGGAGAAAAGTAATCCTGAATTAAATTTCCACTCGTATAAAACAACTAACTCAAATGTTTTGAGTCTTAAAGTTATATAAAAATGTATAATTAAAGAAAATATTCAGATAAAAATTTTACAATCTAGTCTAGAAATAGGGAAGATTCTTAGACTTAACAACAGAACTTGGTTTCATAAAATGGAAAAATTGATGAATCTGACTTCATTAAAATTTAAGTCTTTTGTTTTGCAAAAGGCTTTCTCATCAGATTCAGCAATTGCTGACTGGAAGAAAACATCTGCAGATGGCATATCCAACAAAGACTAGTACCTAGAATATATAGAGAACTCTAAACAGTAAAAAAAAAAAAAAAAAAGAAGAAGAAAGAAAGAAAGAAAATGAGCAAAAGACATTATTTAACATTTTACCAAAAAGGATATACAAATAGTAAGCACAAGAAAAGTGTATTAAACATTATATTAGGAAAATGTAAGTTAAAACCACAATGAGTTATCAGTGTGCACTTATCAGCATGCTCAAAATATAAATAAAGACATAAGCAAATGCAGGTTATGATGCAGAAAGATTGTATCACATACATGTTTGGCTGGAATCTAAAATGGTGTAGGTGTCCTGAAAAGCAGGCTAGGTATTTCTTAAAACCTAAACATGTAGCTATTACATCACCCAACAAGTACACTTTGGGGCACTATCAAAAGGAAATAAAAGCTTGTAATTGAATGTTTATAGTAGCTTTATTAACTGTAGCCCCAAACTGGAAAAACCAGAGCTGTAAAACAAGTTATAGTAGGTCATATCTTGGAATACTAGTCAGCAATAAAATGGAATTAACCACTGTACACATACAAAAAAATCTGTATGACTCTCTAGAGAATTATGCTGAGTGATAAAAAGGCTTTCTTCAAAATTGTTCAGTTGTATACTGTATTATTCCATTTATATAATATTCTTAAAGTGTCAAAGAAATGCACAACAAATTCTTAATAGTAGTTGTTAGGAGGTAAGGAAGAGGTAGGTGTGGAAGGGAAGTAAGTGTAGCTAGAGCTGTACAACTTGAATGATCCTGTGTTGATGGAAATAGTCTGTATCCTGAATTTCTCTTAACTTTTTTAAAAAATTAATTCCTATCTTGACTTTCTCATTAATAATATCCTGGTTGTATTATTCTACTATAATTCTGCAAGATTTTGTCATTAAGGGAAATTTGGAAAACCTTAAAATGGTTAATTTGGCAAAGTTAATGAGCATCATCAAGAAGAATCCATTAGTATAATAACTACATATTCTATATGCAGTTTAACATTGCAAGCAAAATTAATTCCTATATATATATAAGAGATTAAATTTTAAAAAATTATATTAAGGCATATATTTTGATATTCTAAAAATGTTTTTAGTTTTAATATCATTTTACTTGGATAGTGTGTAAGAACTGTCACTTTGATTTTAAATATACACAATCAATTAAAGTAACTTTATGATAATAGCTAAAATCTAATTTCTACAAAATATGGAAATATAAAAAACTTTAATATGTGTTTAATTTTTTGAATTTATAAACGTTATTTGACTACTCAGGACTGTTTTATTTCTATGTTAATTGAAATACAGTGAAGAAATGAAAAAAGGAATTTAGCATATTAACACTATAAATGTACTTTAAAATATTCAAAGTTTAATTAATGAAGTTTATAAATGGACTTTGTGTTACTTAAAGTACCCTTACATGTAATTCTTAATACTTGCTTGACTATAAATTTTAGCCTGAATTTAAAAGCTTAGTAAATAAATAATTTTCCTTATAAATTAAATCTTAATCTTTAAAGTTGCAGTAAATTTCTGAATAGTCCTCTCTGAATATACCCACACACATATGTAACACATATAAGGTATATAACAGAGTCAAGAAAATTCAGATCTGCTGTATCATGCCTGATGGAATGTCACAGAAAGCTCTATAGAGGAGGATGGAGTTAAACATGAAGTAGCCCATGCTAATGTAATACAGTGTAAAAAGTATGAAAATACATGAAAGTGAAAGCCGCTTAGTCATGTCCAACCTTTGGGACTCCATGGACTATACAGTCTATGGAATTCTCCAGGCCAGAATACTGGAGTGGGTAGTAGCTTTCCCTACTCCAGGGCATCTTCCCAACCTAGGGATCAAACCCAGGTCTCCTGCATTGCAGGCCGATTCTTTATAGCTGAGCCACAAGGGAAGCCCAAGAATACTGGAGTGGGTAGCCTATCACTTCTCCAGGGATCTTCCCCACCCAGGAATCCAACTGGGGTCCCCTGCATTGCAGGTGGATTCTTTACCAACTGAGCTACCAGGGAAGCCCAATAATATGGGGTGGGGGAGTAATAAAAGTAGAGTATGTAGCATATGAAGGATTGGTGGACAATCAATTTTCGGAGAAAGAATAGCTAGGAAAATACACTAAAATTCATCTCTTGCTTTCCATTATAATATAAAATTCTGAGATGAGATGCCTGTGAAAAAGAAGTCTAATGAGGCAAAAATGAATTTCTGTGCATGCTAAGTTGCTTCAGTAGTGGCCAGACTCTTTGCATTGCTATGGATGTAGCCCACCAGACTCCTCTGTCCATAGGATTCTCCAGGCAAGAATGCTAGAGTGCCCTCCTCTAGGGGATCTTCCTGAACTAGGGATCCAACCCCATTTTTCTTATGTTCCCTGCTTTCGCAGGCAGATTCTTTACCACTAGCACCACCTGGGAAGTCCAAAAAGGAACTTATAAGAGTTTTAAAAAGGTAAAGATCAAGGAAGTAGGATTAAACTGCTAATTCATAATACATGAATCACAAACAAAATAGACATGGAGATAAGTCATTGAGATTGAGAAAAAAGCTAAGAAAATTCTAGTGAGTCCAAAAGAAAAAGAAGAAAGATTAAAATTATTAAATAGATGATGTCATGCATACTAAGAACAGACATAGAATATAAAACATTTGGAGAGTTGAGGTTTCTCAGAGCTCTAATATTAGAGAGCTCTAATCATGGAGAGGCAAAGACTCCAATATACGAAGGGATGTTTTCATGAGATGAAGTAAGAAATGAATACATTGAGAGTAAAAGTGCACACTTATTTAGAAAAACAACCTAACCTGACTTAAATCATTGAATTTCAAGGATAAAGAACAAAATCTATAGATAAGCATGAAGAAGAGAAGCCAACTTAAAATAGGAGAAGTTCAGTCTGGATTCTGAATTCTCTTTATAGCAATTTTCAAAGCCAGATGGGATAATATATGGAGAGAAAAATAGTCTATCTGAGAGGGCTATTCTCAGCCGAATAGTCTTAAAACAGTAAAAACAAGAGAGAAAAATCTTAATTATACAAGAATTCAAGGACTCAAATACACATGAGCTTACATTGGGGAGGAAAAACATAACTTAGTGACAAAATCCAGGCAACTAATAAATGCAGAAATAATAGGTGAGATATCTAGTGGCAAGCTTTAGATAAATCTATTGTAAAACTGAAGCTAAGAAAGAAAATTATAGGAAAAGCTTTAGTGTGATGTTTATTGACTTTTACAAATAAAAATATACACAGTATGGAGACATGAAAGAATATCTTAGTATATTAATCTCATTTGGGTGTGAGTTAATATACAATATATTTATTGATAAATGATAAATAAGGGCATTCTATTCTATTGATTTAGAGAATTGCTATTAGAAATCAACAAAAATGTATCCATAAAACAAGTAATATCAATAGCAGCTTTCTAACCATCTACTAAAAAGCTGCACGCACTTACACTAACAGAAGAGGGCACTCTTGAGCTAAGAATCTTCTCTCAGCCCTGTTGGACTCTTTGCGACCCCGAGACGGTAGCCTGCCAGGGTCCTTTGCCCATGAAATTCTCTAAGCAAAAATACTGGAGTGGGTAACCATTTCCTTCTCCAAGGGATCTTCCCAACCCAGGGATTGAATCTGGATCTCCTGCATTGCAAACAATTTCTTGACCGTCTGAGCTACCAGGGTGTCCTAAATTACCCCAAAGTAACAATTCTTGAATGGAGGGATTTACATCTATACCAGAAGTTGGGAAAATTTTTCTGTTAATGACTATTCAATTTTAATAATAAATACGTTCAGTTTAGTGGCATATTTAATTTATGTCACATCTACTCAATACTGCTGTTATACAATGAAATCAGCCATAGAAAAAACATAAGCAATAGATGTAACTTTATTCCGTTAACTTTATTAACCATACTGGTGCCAAACCTAATTTGGCCTGTTGATTGTTGTTTGCTGAGTCTTATTCCATTCTGAAAAGAAAAAGGGCAAGGAAGCCTCCACCTCAAATAATACTAATCAGAAGGAAATATTCAAAAATGAAGTAAGTACTGCAAAATGAAGTAAACATCCTTGAACAAGTATTTAAAAATCACCATGAATCCTAAATTCAAAATGATTTTAAAAATTCACAAAAAGCAGGAAAATGAAATATTGAAATCAGGAAGAAAAGGAAGAAAAATACCAAAGTTAGCAAAGTCTGAAATGAAAATTACAAGGTGGTTAGTGAAGAATAAATTCCAAGGAAAATTGGACGTGTATTGAACAAAGAATAAGAAAGCAAGTATAAGAGGAAACAGTGTCAAATGAAAGGCAAAAAGAAAAACAATTATAAATGAAATTCTTATAATAAAAATTAAATAATGAAAAATAATATTTACATCTATAATCTAAAAAAAAAAATAGGAAAATAAAGGAATACTTCTTGAGGCTACCGTGGTGACACAGTGGTAAAGAATCTGCCTGCAATACAGGAGACACAGGAGACGTGGGTTCAATCCCTGGGTTTAAAATATCCCTTAGAGGAGGAAATGGCAATCCAGTACAGTATTCTTGCCTGAAGAAGCCCATGGACAGAGGAACCTGGAGGGGCTACAGTCCATGGGGTCGCAAGATAGTTGGGCATGCACACATAATCTGAAAAAAATATATAGGACAATTTACTTGCAACAGGAGATGAGACAATTGCTATTAAAATTATTCAATTTTAATAACAAGAAACAAGGTGACTTTAATGATGAATAACCCTCAAGGTTTCCAGCCCTCCATCTCCAGCCCTCCCACTCCAAAACAAGTTTAAATAATTTACATAGAAAAAGAGAATTATGCCAGTATAAGCAGCCTTCTCAAACACAGCATACAAAGTGAAAAGACAATGGATCAGAATATTCAAGGCATCTAAGGAGAGCAAATGTAAACAAAGAATTAGGCATCTTCTTGAAATTGTCCACTGTTATCTAGGGAATACAAAGCAGTTTTAAATATAAAAAGTCTCAAAGAAGACTATCCTTAAGCACTTCTCAAAAGGGAAATCTTCATCCAACAGAGGAGTAAGTAGGAAAATTTAGACAAAGAGACTGAAACAGAAAACAAATAAATAAATATATTGAGAATAATCAGGGCCAGGTCTTTTACTTTTGTATAAGAAAGTTACAAATATGAAAAGGAAGAAGACTAAAAGAACACGTGTGACTTTGGATTTGAATTGGATTGGTAGGAACTCATTGTGCTTGTACAGAGGGATAGACAGGTAGGTAGGTAGGTAGGTAGATAGATAGACAGGCAGGCAGACAAACAGGCAAGTGTTGAGAGGGTAGGTGGATGAATGTGTAGTTATGCAAGTAAAAGAAGTGAAAGTGTTAGTTGCTGTCATGTGTGACCCTTTTTGACCCCATGGACTGTAGGCCACCAGGCTCCTCAGGCCATGGAATACTCCAGGCAAGAATACTGGAGTGGGTAACCATTCTCTTCTCCAGGGGATGTTCTCCACCCAGGGATCAAACCTGGGTCTCCTGCATTGCAGGCAGATTCATTACCATTTGAGCGACCAAGGAAGTCCAGGTATGTAAGTAAGCATGTATCTATTTACAAGCTTTGTTCTTTGAAGGGCTCAGAGGCAATGCCACCCAATAGTAATAAAACATACTTAAGGCCCAGATCCTAAATTCTATGTACCATTCTCCCATAAAAGACCAAGGTTTCTTTCAAAAATGTTGATTCCAAGTTTGGAAAGAAAAGTACATGATCCCAGAATATCTTATTGTATTAGAAAGTAAGACTAT
Organism: Bubalus kerabau; assembly: GCF_029407905.1. NCBI lineage: Eukaryota > Metazoa > Chordata > Mammalia > Artiodactyla > Bovidae > Bubalus > Bubalus kerabau. Next base: position 63,972,815 of record NC_073635.1, read on the forward strand.
GTTGAAAAAAAGATGAAAAACTATTGTGACAAAATAGATTAAAATGGCATTAAATTAAAATAAAGACAATTAAAAGATCATAATCCATAGAATAAAGTCATCTATGAGTCCACACTGATAGAAATAAATCCAGAAATAAATAAACAGGATAGAAGAAAAAGCTCTTTAATACAATATAATTTTAAAATGCCTGTAAAGGAATGTAGGAGTTGATAAGTCATTACTCAAAAGCCATCTTTGTAATAATTATTTCATGAAAAAACCCTCAATGGGTGATAAAACAAATGGATGAAATTCTAAGATATAGAATATTTTTATACTCTTAAAATATAGCCTCATAAATTAATTATTAGTAACAGTGGGGCAAAGTAGTAAATTCACAGAGTCAAACCTAGCAAACACTACCTTAATCAAGTGATCAAAGTAAAATCAACGGGAAAAGGACAAATAAAAACCATGTGCCATCTGTTACAATGCAAAACATTAGACCCAGACTCACTTTTGTTTGTTTCCCCAAAAAAAGATACCCTAAAATTTATTACTAAGAAATGTCAGACTCAAATAGATGAATATTTTACAACATAACAGGTAGTGTAAAATGGCATGCCATTGTGGTTTTAAACTTGTACTTTTTCTATTATTTATGAAGTAGACTAAAATTTCTGTCCATTTGTGTCTTCTCCAACAAAATAACTGCAATTCCCTTACTTAGATTTTTTTATTAAATTACCAGCAGTTATCTGTTACAGTATTAGTTTTGGCTCAATTCACTGAACATACCTGCTTCAAGTATTTTGAAGTATGATATTTACTGCAATATTATTTATATACATTTTTATCAAGCATAAATTTCAAATAATGTTTAAAATATCCCTCCCTATTTGAAAATAATAAATATATTCTGTGTAACTTCTTTATGTTTTAAATCTTTTTTTTTTAATTTAAGCTTTTATTTTTCTGTGTGATAGGAGAAAAAATACAATAGAAAATTAATTGCCTCCGCACCAGATTATTTGAGGTGTTCTATAAAGATAATTATATCATCAATGAAATATGACATTTTTTATCCTTTCTTTTCAATACTTAGATTTTTACTCCATTTTACTGTCTTACTGCATTGTCTAGAGAAACCATTCACTAAAAAATTAAATGGGAGAGAGTTGGTATATTCTAGTGCTCTTGATTTTAAAAAGACTGCTTCTGACATTTCAACATTAAATATGATAATTACACTAGATTTTGAAGTAGGTATCCATTATTCAGTGTAGAGAAGTTTTCTGCTACTCTTGGTTTATTAAGAGCTTTTATGATTAATCAGCATTGCACTTTATAGAATGTACTTTCTGCTTTTAATGAAAAGATTAAATGGTATTTCAGTTTAATCTTTTAATACACTGTAATTCTATAATAGATTTACTGGTAGTAAACCAAACTTGTATGCACAGGATAAAATCAATTTGTTAACACATATTATATTTTTAATAGTTGTGTTCAATTTGAAAATATTGTCTTAAGGATTTTTTTCACCTATTTTCAGGTATTGGTTTGAATTATAATTTTCCTTTTCTTGTATAGTTCTTATCTGGTATTCTACAGAGAAGACAACAACTTCAGTGAGATTACAGAAAGCTTAGAATGGGGTTCAGGCATTGAGAAAAGTCCAGAATCATTAAAAATATATGGCAGCATCAGATGAATTTGAAACCTGAAAGCAACCTTTGCAAAAATAAGAGCAACTTAAATTCAAATTTAGCTCATTTTTTAATATTAACCCAATTTCCCATGTTGAGATGACAGATGTCCATTCCCTGTAAAGCATTATTACCTGGCTTCACCTGTTTTACATGAGATATATGTTATGCAGTAAAAACTTATGAGACAGAAACAAGAAAACTCAATAGTCGTGAGAAAAAGTGGTTAGCAGAACAAAAATCAGAGTTTATTTAGATTTTAGAACTGTTAGACATAGACATGAAAAGGATTCTGATGAACCTGTTAAACAATAGAGTAGAAAAGTAGACCACTGAAATGAGCAGGTAAAGAATTTTAACTAAGACAACTAGAAGAAATAAATGAATGAAAATACTAGGAAAAATCTATCAAGCTAATCACTGGATGTGATACAGTTGAGGAAAGAAGTAGTGACAATGAATTTAGGCCAATAAAATTACCCAAAATTAAAAAGAGCGAAAGAGTGTTCAAAAAATGTTCTGGGACAATATCAAACTCTCTAGTGTGTACATATATATATAATCAGAATCCTAAAAGTGCCTTTGACTGTGTGGATCACAATAAACTGTGGAAAATTCTGAAAGAGATGGGAATACCAGACCACTTGACCTGCCTCTTGAGAAACCTGTATGCAGGTCAGGAAGCAACAGTTAGAACTGGACATGGAACACCAGACTGGTTCCAAATAGGAAAAGGAGTACATCAAGGCATTGTATTATCACCCTGCTATTTTAACTTCTATGCAGAGTACATCATGAGAAACACTGGGTTGGAAGAAGCACAAGCTGGAAATAAGATTGCCAGGAGAAATATCAATCACCTCAGAAATACAGATGTCACCACCCTTATGGCAGAAAATGAAGAAGAACTAAAAAGCCTCTTGATGAAAGTGAAAGAGGAGAGTGAAGAAGTTGGCTTAAAGCTCAACATTCAGAAAACAAAGATCATGGCATCTGGTCCCATCACTTCATGGGAAATAGATGGGGAAACAGTGGAAACAGTGTCAGATTTTATATGTGGGGGCTCTAAAATCACTGCAGATGGTGACTGCAGCCATGAAATTAAAAGATGCTTACTCCTTGGAAGGAACGTTATGACCAACCTAGATAGCATATTGAAAAGCAGAGATATTACTTTGCCAACAAAGGTCTGTCTAGTCAAGGCTATGGTTTTTCCAGTGGCCATGTATGGATGTGAGAGTTGGATTGTGAAGAAAGCTGAGTGCTGAAGAATTGATGCTTTTGAACTGTGGTGTTGGAGAAGACTCTTGAGAGTCCCTTGGACTGCAAGGAGATCCAATGAGTCCATCCTAAAGTAGACCAGTCCTGGGTGTTCTTTGGAAGGACTGATGCTGAGGCTGAAACTCCAATACTTTGGCCACCTCATGCGAAGAGTTGACTCATTGAAAAAGACTCTGATGCTGGGAGGGATTGTAGGCAGGAAGAGAAGGGGATGACATAGGATGAGATGGCTGGATGGCATCACTGACTCGATGGACATGAGTTTGAGTGAACTCCGGGAGTTGGTGATGGACAGGGAGGCCTGGAGTGCTGTGATTCATGGGGGTTGCAAAGAGTCAGACACGACTGAGCTACTGAACTGAACTGAACTGAACTGAAAAGTGAAGAAAAGGAGAATGCAGTAGAAAAATAGTTGAAGATGTAAGAGCAAAGATACTTTTAAAAAAGTATATGCAATACATATATAAGAATTATGTACAATCTATATATATTATAAATTATGTATATTATATGCATCATATGTGTGTATATATGTGTATATATATATACATAATTGTAAAAAGCACACATTTAAAATTCCAAGAAGGATATATAGTACACACCAGAGGAGAAAGGAAATGCAGTAGAATAATTGAAGAGGTAAGAGCAGATATTTTTCCAAGCAAATTATATGTATACATATGATTATATGTATGTAATGTTATATATACATATGATTATATATATAAGAAATACTTATAATTCCAAGTAGGGTATACTGTACCCACACACATGCATACAACACACCCCCAAACTAACATACTTAAGGAAATAAAAGTGCATATTTATGGAAATTAAATTGAAGAGCAATTTTTGAGGGCACCTATGGAAAACTGACACATCACATAAATAGGATAAAGATAAGAACTATTGACTTTAATAGTCAGCAGAATTAATACCTACAGAAAATAAAGAGTGAACTTTTGTAAATTTATCAAAAGGAAAATTTATCGTCAGAATTTTTTATGCATTACGGTATCTTTTGAACTTAGAAGCAAAATAGAAAACTTTTCATATGCAAAAAATAAATAAATAAATAAAAATGTATTGCCAGCAAACCTGTGCTATAATGTTAGAAATTTCTTCAGGCAGGAAAATATTTGGATCTTCGCAAAGAAATGGAGAGCCTTAGAAACAATGAAAAATATAGGTAAAGATAAAAAATATTTTTCTAATTTTAAATCATTTAAGTGCATTTAAAATGAATGTGTTTCTAAAATAAAAGGAAACACAACATTGCAAATCAACTATACTGCAATAAAATTTTTAAAAATAAGAGGAGTATTAACATATAAGGCAGTTCATAATAATGTATAATGAAATATATCACAATAATATCTCAAGTTATATATAAGAATTGGAAATATACTTTTGGAAGGTTCTTATCATATATGTCAGTGGTATAATATTCTACTTTACATAAGTTAAAAACAGGTATTAAACAGATTTACATCCTGCTTGTGGCAGTTTGACAATATGCATTTGTAAAATCTCACAGAACTGCATACATAAAAAGATAAATTTTCCTACAAGTAAATTACACTTCGCTATAAAATAAGTAAAGGAAAAAAAAAAAAAAAGAAACCTGAGATAAACAAAGAGAGGGAGAGGGAGATGCTATGGTTTGTTGAATAAGAAATGGAGGCTTTGGTAACTGCTTTTCACTGTCTCAGTTCCTATCAGTCAATAATCTGAAAACAGTGGGTCATAACATCATTTTGGACAGGGAAAGAATTGGAGAATGTTATAAGGTAAATCCCCATCTATCTCAAAAATAAGTCAGTTAATGATAAACATATTAAGAAAAACAATGAATAAACCTGTTTCTAAACAGCAGTATAAATTCATTTAGAGATGATGAGGTCATCTACAGCATAAGTAAAAATGTTGTTTAGTTGCTAAGTCATGTCCAACTCTATGCAATGCCATGGACTGTAACCTGCCAGGCTCCTCTGTCCCTGGGATTTTCCAGGCAAGAATATTGAAGCAGGTTGCCAATTCCTTCTCCAGGGGATCTTCCTGACCCAGGGATCAAACCTGCATTTCCTGCATTGGCAGGAATTCTTTACCTCTGAGCCATGAGGGAAGCCCTATAACTAAAAAATAGAAAATTTTAAAATGGTATAACATGTGCACAGCACTCTTGAGGCATGGCAAACTTGTTTTTTTAAATAATTTCTTTCCCTAAAGTTTTCAAATAGCATGCATGTACTACTTAGGAAAAAATTAGATAAGCTGTTTTAACAGAAAAACATGTACATTGTGAATCCTACCTAAAAAAAAAAAATAATAATTATAGAGATGTAACAAAAAAGTCAGTAGTGTTTAGAATCATAAATATATTCATACATCTGAAAAAGGGCAAGAAAACTAAAAAAAGGGAGTTCAGTTCAGTCGCTCAGTTGTGTCCAACTCTTTGCGACCCTATGGATTGCAGCACACCAGGCTTCCCTCATCATCACCGACTCCCAGAGTTTACTCAAACTCATGTCTATCGAGTTGGTAATGACATCCAACCATCTCATCCTCTGTCATCCCCTTCTCCTCATGTCTTCAATTTTCCCAGCATCAAGGTCTTTTCCAATGAGTCCATTCTTTGCATCAGGTGGCCAAAGTATTGGAGTTTCAGCTTCAGCATCAGTCCTTCAAATGGATAGTCAGGACTGATTTCCTTGATGAAGGATTGGTTGAATTTCCTTGTAGTCCAACGGACTCTCAGGAGTCTTCTCCAACATCACAGTTCAAAAGTATCAGTTCTTCAGTACTCAGCTTTCTTTATAGTCCAACTCTCACACCTATCCATGACTACTGGAAAACCATAGCATTGACTAGACAGACCTTTGTCAGCAAAGTAATGTCTCTGCTTTTTAATATGCTGTCTAAGTTGGTCATAGCTTTTCTTCCAAGAGACAAGAAATTTCATGGCTGCAGTCACCATCTGCAGTGATTTTGGAGTCCCCCAAAATAAAGTATCTCACTGTTTCCATTGTTTTTGTTTCCCCATCTATTTGCCATGAAGTGATGGGACTGGATGCCATGATCTTAGTTTTCTGAATGTTGAGTTAAAAAAGGGAAATATTGGCAAAACTAATACAATTATGTAAAGTTTAAAAATAAAATAAAATTTAAAAAAAGGGAAATATACAACAAAAAAATCAATTTTCAATAGAATCATGAATACAATTTTATTAGCATAAGCTTTTGAAATAGCTCAACCAAAAGGTGAATATTATCAAACTGGATTAAAATGGAAGACCCAAACATATGCTCTGTACAAGATGCCAATTTTAAATACAAATGCATAGGCAGTTTAAAACTAAGTGTTCTTAATGATATGTGTATACTGATACCTTTTCAATTTTTTTGTTTATTTTTGCATGACATTTCACTGGGTATTGATTTCTAGATTGACAATTTTTGTTTCTTTGTTGTATATGACCTTGTGAATTTCACCTGGTGCTAGATATATTTGTAGTTCATAAATATTCCATGACTCTGTTCTGGAGTGTAAACTATCTGAACCTGTTTTATCTCTTCAGGTTAGGCATTAAAGACTATTAGGTAAGAAGAGCACAACATTAGTATATATTTAAATTGATTTAAGATTAAGGCAAGACCCTCCTGAGTAATCTACCAAATTCTCAATGAATTACAAAGTTTTCCACCTGGTGGGAATTAGGTATGATTTCCTACCTGGTGGTAGTGAGGCATGATTTCTAGACCTGTGTGAACACTAAAGATTATTCCTTCTTTCCCCTTAGATATTTTCTTCACGTACATGTACCAGTCAATATTCTGATGAATATTCTAGTGGACCTCTCTGATTATTTCTGGACTTGCCCTGTGTTCAGCTTTTTAAATATGCCTAAACCCTGGTAACTCAGATGGTAAAGAATTTGTCTGCAATGCAGGAGACCTAGATTCAAACCTTGGGTTTGGAAGATCCCTTGGAGAAGGGAACGGCACCCCTCTCCAGTATTCTTGCCTGAGAAATGAAAAGACTGACAGGCTTCAGTCCATGGGGTCACAAAGAGTCAGACATAACTGAGAGACTAACACTTTCACTTTCACTTGTCCATTTAGATTCTTAACTCTGTCTCAACAAATCAAGAAATTTGGAGTTCCCCTTCTTGATTCTCCCTTCAGTTAGAATGTTGTCTTGAAGTATTAAAGTAGGACAGTTGAAGACTTATCTCAATTTGTTTACTCTCTCTTGGGGACTATTATCCATCATTTTGTAATATATTGTGTTTGAAAACCACCATTTCATATGCTATGTCTAGTTTTAGAGGGTTATTTCATATGGAAGAATAAGTCTGATCTGTTATTCTATTTTGAAAGATGTGGACAGGATGGTCATATGGATATTTTAAGAAAGAGCTTCCAGGCAGAAAATTTAGTTTTTGGAGCAATAGCAAGGAGTACACTTAGATTGGAAAGTGAACAGAAAGCTTTATATTTTTTGAACAGTTACTTCTGAGAAAGGGTAACGTTTATATTTAACTGAAGTTCTAAACCAGCCTCTTGGAAGTGAACTTTCAAAATGATTGCCTTCAGTAGTGATGTATAACACATGTGCATTAGGGCATGAGGAGAAAGAGACAGGACTATATCTACAGTGATGTTCTAGAGAACCAAAAGTTAAGTGTTAGCTAAAATCTACTGAGACTTACTGTTTATTTGAGTACAAGCAATGAGCTACTTTTCTGGTGAATATTCCATTTGCTTTTATGAAACATTGGAAATCCTTGTTGATGTTCAACATATCTCTCATCATTTAAATTGAGGTGTTAAAAGTTTGTTCATTGCATAAGGAGTTACTAAAATGCAAGTGACAGTGAACAGCATATGCAGGAGCTAACCTATATCCAGTATCTAACCAAAGGTTTGATTTTAGTATATTTTTTTTGGTAAATTTCATTAAAATGTGATAAAAACAAATGACATGTCCAGGCTTTGACTGAAATTCCTATTCTCATTTATATAAATTCAATTTTAATTTTAACTCTCAAAAGGGATGAAGATTTAAATATTCTCTTTTTTTGGCCAATAATTTGTTCTGAAAAGTGTTCAATAGTCACTCTTAATAAGATCTTTAAAAACTATAAAATGACCCAAAGTGAAAAAGCTGACTACAAAAACAAACAAAAAAAAATGTTCTTTGCCCCAGTGTCTCCACCTTAGGGTCTGCCATTGATAGTAATTACTGTTTATGAAAAATCATAAAATTAAATTTTTAATGTTTCTTCTGCTTATGGTATGTGAGACTCCTTATTGTTAGGTTACCAAGCACTGAAAATACTGCATTATTTTGTTCTTCTTGGAAACATAGGTGATTCTTACAGGAAAATGATTTGGATAATAAAACAAAGTGTATATTGAAATTATAAAATGCATATGTATTAACAAGTTGTACAATTAAAGGTCGGAGAAGGCAGTGGCACCCCACTCCAGTACTCTTGCCTGGAAAATCCATGGACAGAAGAGCCTGGTAGGCTGCAGTCCATGGGGTCGCTAAGAGTTGGGAACGACTGAGCGACTTCACTTTCACTTTTCACTTTCATGCGTTGGAGAAGGAAATGGCAACCCACTCCAGTGTTCTTGCCTGGAGAATCCCAGGGACGGGGAAGCCTGGTGAGCTGCTGTCTCTGGGATCGCACAGAGTAGGACATGACTGAAGCGACTTAGCAGCAGTAGCAGCAGCAACAATTAAAGGTGATGTATTTGGATAAGTCACAATAATGTTGTATAATATAGGCATTCTAGTATTAATCCAGAGTAAATATATTTTTTAAGTAGCTACAAGCTCTATTTAGATGACAAAAGACAAAAGCATATCAATTTAAAAGACCATTAGATCATCTAAAAATATTTTTAAACATTAAATCAATGACAAATAAGTTTGTATTGAAATATATTATATGTCAGATACTGGTTATTCATGAGAGAAGAACAGCTAATCAAAAAATACTTGATGTTTAGAGAGTCTAAGTGTACCAAGAAGACACACAAGAAATTCCTTTTTAAAAAGTGATAAGTACTTTGGCAGGAGGAAAGAGAATTGTTAAAGGAATGTACCTAAAAAACATATATTAAAGTCAGAACATAAAAGATACTGGTAATGACATGTGAGCTGATAACTGAACAATACATAAAATTAGCAAGGAGATTCAACATATGCAAATGTAGAGAAAGACAGATTGCATAGCACATTTAGAGATATAAAAGAAGTTTTGAGTGGTAGAGGAAGAGGGTGAAGATTAAAGAATAAGAAATGAGTTTTACCATGTCTTGGACATGAAAGGGATTATAAAGCAAATACTGAATTTCCCCAAGGAAAGCTTATAGAAAAGTTAGATAATTAAATCCACTCAAATGTTTTTGTAAAACATGGTGTGATGAGAGGAAAAATGAAGTCTAGAAGGCCAGTCAGACAGTTGGTTAAGATTTATTTTGACATGACATTGCTGAGGACTATGATGATGACAGAGGATGGTAAAAGAAATAGATTAAAAAGATACTGAGAATGGTGTTGTGGTGATTATGAAATGGGAACTGAGTGGCACAGAAAATAACACAGTGAAGTCTGATTCTCAGGTGTCAGATTAGAACAATTGGTGTCTATAGCTGAGACAAGGAAATCAAGAGGAAGAAGTTATTTTATTAGTTGTGAATTATTGTAATGACAATGTAATAATACTTTAATAGATCATATGCTTACCTCTAAAAAGAGAACTATATAAAAAGATAATTATTTTGCATTATCATAGACTCCATTTTTCATTCTTAAAAGAATTAGAAAAAAAAAACATTTAGAAATGTATCTTCAATACTAAAATCTCCACTATTTTGGCTCCAAGATTTCCTGATTCTAGAATTCCTACTACATATAATTATTATACACAATGATATAATAAGTAAGAAGTTTCCAGTTGACTGAATCCCATCAATATTTCCATGTTTTTGTATTGCTATGTTCTTGGTATTCATGTGACTATTTGCTTTTTTAAATGGTGTTTTAGGAAAAATTAAAGAAATGAATCTACATATTAGGAAAATCAAGTTTGAAGTAGTAAAAATCATTCTCTTAAGTAATAAAAGCAAGACATAGATGGAATCATCCCCCAGGACTTACACTACCACCTCAGTATGGCTGCTGGATAACTATAGCAGATTATAACTGACAGAGGGGCAAGACACATACTGTATTTAGGGAGAAGAAAACACAAGGACACAGAGAAAGTTGAAGCCTTTAGTAACTACAACTACACCAAAGATTAAAAGCAGCCCAACTCTTAGCCAGATTAACATACCTCACAAAGGCCTTTTTATTCGCTTCCCATTACCTGATACACCATGTTCAGCTTTTAACAATACAACCAAAAGAATTTTTTTTAATTGAAGAAACTAGACAAACCTAAGAAACCAGAACTCAGATATGATGCAGTTTTGAAATTATCAGATAGAAAATTTTAAATAACTCTAGTTCATATATTAAGTGCTCAGGTGAACAAGGTAGACAACATTCAAAGAGAGTGAGAATATGATAATATAAACATAGATATGGAAACATTAAGAAAAAAAATGAATGCCAGAAATATAAAAACACTGGAATATAAATCAATCATACCTTTGCTGAGAGCATCAGGGGACTTGACACCACTGAGGAATGAATCCATGAGTTTGAAGATATGTAAAACGAAATGTTACTACCTAAAGAGAAAAAAAATAAAAATAGAGTTGACCATCTGTGTACTGTGGAATAATATCAAAAAATGTATCATATGCATAATTGGAATACCAGAAGCAAAGAAAAAAAGGTGAACAAGAAATATTTGACTTAATACTAGCTGAGAACTTTCCAAAATTAACTGCGGACCTGAACGATGAACCAAGGAAGTTCAGAGAACACCAAAAGGTATAGATAAACAAAGGTAGAAAAACAAAGAGAAAACTTTGAAAGTGGTCAGACACAAATAAACAGAACAACAAACAAAAAACTTCCCTATAGAAGAACAGAGGTAAGAATTACAGTGAACTTCTCATCAGATCATGCAAGGAAGAACAGTAGATGAAATAACTTAACATGTTGAAAGAAAAAAAAAAAAATACCAGATTCCAAATACATAACCAATGAAATTATCCTTCCAAAGTGAAGAAGAAATAAATTTTCTCAGAATATTACAGATGGAATTGTCAATGGATTTGTCCTGCAAGAAATGTTAGAAGTAGTTCTTCCATGAGAAGGATAGTGATACAGGTCAGCAACTCACATCTACATAAAGCAATAGTGTGGGAAAAAGAATAAATCTATTATTTATCATATTATTTTATCTTGAAGATACATATGCTACATAGATTTTAAGAAATACAGTACTACTGGCAATATCATTCATTTGGAAACATAGCATTCTATATCATTGCCAGTTATTTTATAAAACTTTCTAATAACTCATTATGGCACAAAGTATGAGTTTGTCATATTTCATTTCATGATCCAAGACCACAGCATGTAGCCAAGCTGACTGTGTAGTACCTTATTTCAGGGTCTGTGGGTCATATAGACTGTAAGGCACTGCACAGCCCTGTTTTTACTCCAAATCAGTTCAGTTCAGTTCAGTTGCGCAGTCGTGTCCGACTCTTTGTGACCCCATGGACTGCAGCACACCAGACTTCCCTGTCCATCACCAACTCCCGAAATTTAGTTAAACTCATATCCATCAAGTCGGTGATGCCATCCAACTGTCTCATCCTCTGTCATCCCCTTCTCCTCCTGCTTTCAATCTTTCCCAGCATCAGGGTCTTTTCAAATGAGTCAGTTCTTTACATAAGGTGGCCAAAGTATTAGAGTTTCAGCTTCAGCATCAGTCCTTCCAATGGATATTCAGGTTTGATTGCCTTTAGAATGGGCTGCTGGGATCTCCTTGCAGTCCAAGAGATTCTCAAGAGTCTTCCCCAGCACCACAGTTCAAAAGCATCAATTCTTCAGTGCTCAGCTTTCTTTATAGTCCAACTCTCACATCCATACATGACTACTGGAAAAATCATAGCTTTGACTAGAAGGACCTTTGTTGGCAAAATAATGTCTCTGCTTTTTAATATTCTGTCTAGGTTGGTCATAACTTTTCTTCCAAGGAGCAAGTGTCTTTTAATTTCATGGCTGCAGTCACCATCTGCAGTAATTTTGAAACCCCCCAAAATAAAGTCTCTCACAATTTCCACTGTTTCTTTGTCTATTTGCCACTGAAGTGGTGGGACCAGATGCCATGATCTTAGTTCTCTGAATGTCTAGTTTTAAGACAACTTTTTCACTCTCCTCTTTCACTTTCATCAAGAGGCTCTTCAGTTCTTCTTTGCTTTCTACCATAAGGGTAGTGTCATCTGCATATCTGAAGTTATTGATATTTCTCCAAGCAATCTTGAATCCAGCTTGTCTTCATCCAGCCTGGCATTCTGCATGATTCACTCTGCATATAAGTTAAATAAGCAGGGTGACAATATACAGCCTTGATGTACTCCTTTCCTGATTTGAAATCAGTTGTGTTCGACTCTTTGTGACCCCATGGACTGTAGCCTACCAGGCTCCTCCGTCCGTGGGATTTTCCAGGCAAGAGTTTGGGAGTGAGTTGCCATTTCTTTCTCCAGGGGATCTTCCTGACCCAGGGATCGAACCCAGATCTCCCACATTGTAGGCAGACGCTTTACCTTCTGAGTCACCAGGGAAGTCCAGATACTAGTGGGAAATTATACATGATTAAATGCTTCACAACATCTACATTTTTATAATTAAACAGTAGAAAACAAAAAAGCTTTACTATGAAATATAAAGTTTTGGAAAACTTAACCTATGTTTTTCCTAATATTTATTGTTTCATACATGTTAAATTATAATTTTGGAAACAGAAGCTTATTCTTCAAAATTATATATCATCCCAAGTGTTATATTATATTTTCACAAATGATAAAAATGGAATCCTAAGGATGGCATTTCTAATATAACAAATTTCTCTCTAGAATACTTCCCTCTATGAAACTACCTCTATGTGAGCAGTTTTCAGTTTTCGTGGGTTGCATTTAAGGCTCCAATATCCTAATAGGCAACTAAAAAAGTGAATTTAATGGAAATTTTAAATCCCTCAATTAAAATTGCTTAGAAAAACTAGTACCAAATATACTACCTTGCTTTTGGCTAAAGTTTAATATTATTTCCAATGTGATTAGAATATGTTAATCTATCAATAAATAAGTTACCTGTTTTCCACAATATTTGAGATTTTGAAATCAAATGGTTCATATGTAGTAAATCTATTGTGTAGCTCATGTCAGACAGTTTGCTTGAATAAAGATCATTACTTTGGCTCATTGTTTTCACTTATTAGTTTGAATAAATTTTCAATGTCCCTATTGTGGACCTAGTGCTATCTCTATAGAGTTCTGTTCTTATTTTTCAGCAAATGAATAAATGCATGGTTAATTTCATGTGTAAATTTCAATATTGCTAATGGGAGTTAGTAACAGAGGTCTCTTTGGCTGTATTTCTCTGCAATTATTAGTGAAATGTTTCCTTTGTTCTTTAGATTTCAATCCGCAGAGCTTACATGAATCTTTTCTAATTCAAATGCACAATTAAATAAAATAATTTAACTTCTAGCAGTGCCTTTTACTTTGCACGACTGTTGGTGCAAAAAAAAAAAATTATACCATGAGTTCATAAAGCTATATTGATATTTGTGAAGGTTTTTATGTGCAAATCAAAACAAATAAAAGCTTAAAAAGTTTAAACAGTATTCTTACATATCAACCTAAATTATTTATCCTGGTATAAATTTGATTAGATCTAAAAGGTAAATATAAATATGACTTGCCATATAATCAGTTTGTGTTCAATGGAATGCTATACCTAGGAGCATGATTGTTTATGTTGTACTAGGTCTTCTGAACAAGGAAATGTTAATGCTTGGGTATACTTCAGAAATAAGAGCACAGCACATGTTTGGGGAACTCATAGTCTTCTTGATATATTTGCGAGGTTCATTAGTCACTGCTACCCTGGTGGCTCAGAGGTTAAAGCGTCTGCCTGCATTGTGGGAGACCTGGGTTCGATCCCTGGGTCAGGAAGTTTCCCTGGAGAAGGAAATGGCAACACACTCCAGTATTCTTGCCTGGAGAATCCCATGGATGGAGGAGCCTGGTGGGCTAGAGTCCATGGGGTCGCAAAGAGTCGGACATGACTGAGCAACTTCACTTTCTTCCACTTTCACTTTAGTCATTGCAAAGCCCAAGTTCCCCCATTTGATTTATTTTGAAATGAAAGCCTGAAAGAAATATGAGCATTATGCCACAGATTCAGCAGGAGATAATAAATGCTTCTTGATGAAAGTGAAAGAGGAGAGTGAAAAAGTTGGCTTACAGCTCAATATTCAGAAAACGAAGATCATGGCATCCGGTCCCATCACTTCATGGCAAATAGATGGGGAAACAGTGGAAACAGTGTCAGACTTTATTTTTTGGGGCTCCAAAATCACTGCAGATGGTGACTGCAGCCATGAAATTAGAAGACACTTACTTCTTGGAAGGAAAGTTATGACCAACGTAGATAGCATATTGAAAAGCTGAGACATTACTTTGCCAACAAAGGTCCATCTAGTCATGGCTATGGTTTTTCCAGTGGTCAGGTATGGATGTGGGAGTTGGACTATAAAGAAAGCTGAGTACCAAAGAATTAATGCTTTTGAACTGTGGTGTTGGAGAAGACTCTTGAGAGTCCCTTGGACTGCAAGGAGATCCAACCAGTCCATTCTAAAGGAGATTAGCCCTGGGTGTTCTTTGGACGGAATGATGTTAAAGCTGAAACTCCAGTACTTTGGCCACCTCATGCGAAGAGTTGACTCATTGGAAAAGGCTCTGATATGGGAGGGATTAGGGGCAGGAGGAGAAGGGGACAACTGAGGATGAGATGGCTGGATGGCATCACCGACTCAATGGACGTGCGTTTGAGTGAACTCTGGTAGTTGGTGATGGACAGGGAGGCCTGGCGTGCTGCGATTCATGGGGTCACAAAGAGTTGGACACGACTGAACTGAACTGAACTGAACAAAGGAAACTGAAAGGATCCTCATTCAGCCTGGAATCTTTGCATCATTAAGGGATTTCTTTACATGCACCAAGAGCAGAGTGGCACTTCAGATTTTAAACTTATAAGATTTCATGTGAGTATTAAAGTTGACCTGACAGAATAGGAGAAACTGTCATTTATGAAGATCACAAAGGTTGTGTTTTTAAACACAGCAAGTCTTCTTAACACTATGTACACTCTTTTGTAATTATTAGAGAAATTATTTGGAAATATGATATGAAATGATTTTGGAAGAATTGCATAAATAGTGTCATGTACTAACTATCCAAAAATAAGCAATGATAATATTTTAGATGCATACTCTATTTTTGTAGAGAGTTTTGTATTATTACAATGTTATTGCAATTACATTATATCTCTCTCATTTATAGTTTTCAGCCCTTAACCTCTTCAACCATCTCCCTCACCCCCTCAAACCCCTGCCTTCTGGCCACCATCATTTTGTTCTCTGTATCTGTGACTCTCTTCCTCTTTATGTTTTCTTTGCCTGTTCATATTTTACTTTTAGATTCCATATTATCAGTAAAGTCACAATACTTGTTTATCTACCTCTGACTTATTTCTCTTAGCATAATATCATCTACACCCATCTGTGTTGTCATGAACAGCAAGATGTCTTTCTTTTTATAGCTAAGTAATATTCATATGTATGTGTGATATTCTTTATCCATTAATCTATCAATGGACATTTAGGTTACTTCCATATCTTGGTCAGGGTTTCTCTGGTGGCTTGAGAGCTGGGATCCATCCCTGGGTCGGGAAGATCACCTGGAGAAGGGAATGGCAACCCACTCCAGTATTCTTGCCTGGAGAATTCCCTGGACAGAGGAGCCTGGCAGGCTACAGTTCCTGGGGTTGCAAAGAATCAGACACAGCTAAGCAACTAACACTTTCACTTTCATACCTTGGCTAATACAAAGCACCACGAGGAACATATATCTTTCACAATTAGTGTTTTCACTTTCTTTGAATAAAAACCCAGACGTGGAATTGTTGGATCATATCTTAGTTCTATTCTTAGTGTTTTGAGGACAAAACTGGCCATACCAACTTACATTCACTAAAATGTACACGTGAAAGTAGCTCAGCTGTGTCAGACTCTTTGTGACTCATGGACTATACAGTCCATGGAATTCTCCAGGCAAAAACACTGGAGCGGGTAGCCTTTCCCTTCTCCATGGAATCTTCCCAACCCGGGCATCAAACCCAGGTCTCCCACATTGTAGACAGATTCCTTACCAGCTAAGCCACAAGGAAAGCCCAAGAACACTGGAGTGGGTAGCCTATTCTTTCTCCAGTGGATCTTCCTACCCCAGGAATGGAACCAGGATCTCCTGCATTGCAGGCAGATTCTTTACCAACTGAGTTATCAGTGAAGCCCAGAAAAATGTACAGATCAGATCAGATCAGATCACATCAGTCACTCAGTCGTGTCCGACTCTTCGAGACCCCATGAAACGCAGCACACCAGGCCTCCCTGTCCATCACCAACTACCGGAGTTCACTCAGACTCACGTCCATCGAGTCGGTGATGCCATCCAACCATCACATCCTCTGTCGTCCCCTTCTCCTCTTGCTCCCAATCCCTCCCAGCATCAGAGTCTTTTCCAATGAGTCAACTCTTCGCATGAGGTGGCCAAAGTACTGGAGTTTCAGCTTTAGCATTAGTCCTTCCAAAGAGAATCCCAGGGCTGATCTCCTTCGGAATGGACTGGTTGGATCTCCTTGCAGTCCAAGGGGCTCTCAAGAGTCTTCTCCAACACCACAGTTCAAAAGCATTAATTCTTTGGTACTCAGCTTTCTTTATAGTCCAACTCTCACATCCATACCTGACCACTGGAAAAACCATAGCCATGACTAGATAGACCTTTGTTGGCAAAGTAATGTCTCTGCTTTTCAATATGCTATCTACGTTGGTCATAACTTTCCTTCCAAGAAGTAAGTGTCTTCTAATTTCATGGCTGCAGTCACCATCTGCAGTGATTTTGGAGCCCCAAAAAATAAAGTCTGACACTGTTTCCACTGTTTCCCCATCTATTTCCCATAAAGTGATGGGACCGGATGCCATGATCTTCATTTTCTGAATGTTGAGCTTTAAGCCAACTTTTTCACTCTCCACTTTCACTTTCATCAAGAGGCTTTTGAGTTCCTCTTCACTTTCTGCCATAAGGGTGGTGTCATCTGCATATCTGAGGTTATTGATATTTCTCCTGGCAATCTTGATTCCAGCTTGTGCTTCTTCCAGCCCAGCATTTCTCATGATGTACTCTGCATAGAAGTTAAATAAACAGGGTGACAATATACAGCCTTGATGTACTCCTTTTCCTATTT
This sequence comes from Bubalus kerabau, assembly GCF_029407905.1. Classification (NCBI taxonomy): domain Eukaryota; kingdom Metazoa; phylum Chordata; class Mammalia; order Artiodactyla; family Bovidae; genus Bubalus; species Bubalus kerabau. The sequence continues at coordinate 63,990,293 of NC_073635.1, forward strand.
GGAACCAGTCTGTTGTTCCATGTCCAGTTCTAACTGTTGCTTCCTGACCTGCATACAGGTTTCTCAAGAGGCAGATCAGGTAGTCTGGTATTCCCATCTCTTTCAGAATTTCCCACAGTTTCTTGTGATCCACACAGTCAAAGGCTTTGGCATAGTCAATAAAGCAGAAATAGATGTTTTTCTGGAACTCTCTTGCTTTTTCCATGATCCAGCGGATGTTGGCAATTTGATCTCTGGTTCCTCTGCCTTTTCTAAAACCAGCTTGAACATCAGAAAGTTCACAGTTCACGTATTGCTGAAGCCTGGCTTGGAGCATTTTAAGCATTACTTTACTAGCGTGTGAGATGAGTGCAATTGTGCGGTAGTTTGAGCATTCTTTGGCATTGCCTTTCTTTGGGATTGGAATGAAAACTGACCCTTTCCAGTCCTGTGGCCACTGCTGAGTTTTCCAAATTTACTGGCATATTGAGTGCAGCACTTTCACAGCATCATCTTTCAGGATTTGGAATAGCTCAACTGGAATTCTATCACCTTCACTAGCTTTGTTCATAGTGATGCTTTCTAAGGCCCACTTGACTTCACATTCCAGGATGTCTGGCTCTAGGTCAGTGATCACACCATCGTGATTATCTGGGTCATGAAGATCTTTTTTGTACAGTTCTTCTGTGTATTCTTGCCACTTCTTCTTAATATCTTCTGCTTCTGTTAGGTCCATACCATTTCTGTCCTTTATTGAGCCCATCTTTGCATGAAATGTTCCTTTGGTATCTCTGATTTTCTTGAAGAGATCTCTAGTCTTTCCCGTTCTGTTGTTTTCCTCTATTTCTTTGCATTGATCGCTGAAGAAGGCTTTCTTATCTCTTCTTGCTATTCTTTGGAACTCTGCATTCAGATGTTTATATCTTTCCTTTTCTCCTTTGCTTTTCACTTCTCTTCTTTTCACAGCTATTTGCGGCCTCCCCAGACAGCCATTTTGCTTTTTTGCATTTCTTTTCCATGGGGATGTTCTTGATCCCTGTCTCCTATACAATGTCATGAACCTCATTCCATAGTTCATCAGGCACTCTATCTATCAGATCTAGGCCCTTAAATCTATTTTTCACTTCCACTGTATAATCATAAGAGATTTGATTTAGGTCATACCTGAATGGTCTAGTGGTTTTCCCTACTTTCTTCAATTTCAGTCTGAATTTGGCAATAAGGAGTTCATGGTCTGAGCCACAGTCAGCTCCTGGTCTTGTTTTTGCTGACTGTATAGAGCTTCTCCATCTTTGGCTGCAAAGAATATCATCAATCTGATTTCAGTGTTGACCATCTGGTGATGTCCATGTATAGAGTCTTCTCTTGTGTTGTTGGAGGAGGGTGTTTGTTATGACCAGTGCATTTTCTTGGCAAAACTCTATTATTCTTTGCCCTGTTTCATTCCATATTCCAAGGCCAAATTTGCCTGTTACTCCAGGTGTTTCTTGACTTCTTACTTTTGCATTCCAGTCCCCTCTAATGAAAAAGACATCTTTTTTGGGTGTTAGTTCTAAAAGGTCTTGTAGGTCTTCATAGAACTATTCAACTTCAGCTTCTTTAGTGTTACTGGTTGGGGCATAGACTTGGATTACTGTGATATTGAATGGTTTGCCTTGGAAACGAACAGAGATCATTCTGTCATTTTTGAGATTGCATCCAAGTACTGCATTTCGGACTCTTTTGTGGACCATGATGGCCACTCCATTTCTTCTGAGGGATTCCTGCCTGCAATAGTAGATATAATGGTCATCTCAGTTAAATTCACCCATTCCAGTCCATTTCAGTTTGCCGATTCCTAGAATGTCGACATTCACTCTTGCCATCTCTTGTTTGACCACTTCAAATTTGCCTTGATTCATGGACCTGACATTCCAGGTTCCTATGCAATATTGCTCTTTACAGCATCAGACCTTGCTTCTATCACCAGTCACATCCACAGCTGGGTATTCTTTTTGCTTTGGCTCCATCCCTTCATTCTTTCTGCAGTTATTTCTCTACTGATCTCCAGTAGCATATTGAGTACCTACTAACCTGGGGAGTTTCTCTTTCAGTATCCTATCATTTTGTCTTTTCATACTGTTCATGGGGTTCTCAAGGCAAGAATACTGAAGTGGTTTGCCATTCTCTTCTCCAGTGGACCACATTCTGTCTGATCTCTCCACCATGACACGCCCATCTTGGGTTGCCCCAGGGGCATGGCTTAGTTTCATTGAGTTAGACAAGGCTGTGGTCCTAGTGTGATTAGATTGACTAGTTTTCTGTGAGTATGGTTTCAGTGTGTTTGCCCTCTGATGCCCTCTTGCAACACCTACCGTCTTTCTTGGGTTTCTCTTACATTGGGCGTGGGGTATCTATCTCTCCACGCTCTTCCAGCAAAGCGCAGCCAATGCTCCTTACCTTGGACGAGGGTTATCTCCTCACCACCGCCCTTCCTGACCTTCAACGTGGGATAGCTCCTCTAGGACCTCCTGTGCCAGTGCAGCCACGGAATGGGGTTGGTCCTCCTGGCCACCGACCCTGGCCTTGGGCATGGGGTTGCTCCTCCCTGCCGCCACCCCTGGCCTCGGGCATTTGGGCGTTGTAGCTCCTTCCACCCCGCCCCTGGACTCGGGCTTAAGGGTGTGGGGTATCTCCTCCCGGCCACCACCCCTGACCTCCGACGCAGTTTAACTCCTCTCGTGGCTGCCCCTGACCTCAGACGCTGGGTATCTCCTCTCGGCTGCTCCCCCTGACCTCAGACGTGGGGTGCTCCTCTTGGCCGTTCCTGCACCGTCACAGTCTGGTACTCTCGTCTGCTGCCCCTGACCTGGGACTTGGGGTAACTCCTCTTGGTCGCTGCCCTTCGGGCATGGGGTCCTCCCGGCTTCTGCCCCTGACCTCGGACGTGGAGAAGCTCCTCTCGGCCTTGCTTTAGTGCGCCCATCGCAGCGGCCTGCACTCCTTTTTATTCACATTCTTCACAACACATGTTATTTCCAGTCTCTGATAACAGCCATTTTGACAGGTGTGAGGTGATATCTCATGGTTTTGATATGCAGTTCGCTGATGATTAGTCCCTTGGACTGCAAGGAGATCCAATCAGTCCATCCTAAAGGAAATCAGTCCTAAATATTCATTGGAAGGACTGATGTTGAAGCTGAAACTCCAATACTTTGGCCACCTGATGCTAAGAGCTGACTCACTTGAAAAGACCCTGATGTTGGGAAAGACTGAAGGTGGGAGGAGAAAGGGATGACAGAGGATGAGATGGTTGGATGGCATCACCAACTCAATGGGCATGAGTTTGAGCAAACCCTGGGAGTTGGTGATGGACAGGGAGGCCTGATGTGCTGTAGTCCATGGGGTCGCAAATAGTTGGACATGACTGAGTGAATGAGCTGAACTGATGATTAATGAAGCTGAACATCTTTTCATGTGCCTCTTTCCAGTCCTGTTGCACAAGGGGCCATTTGATTTATTTGAAATGCCTTTGTAGTTGAGGGTGTGCTGAGGGCTCTGTGTTCCACAAGGAAGAATTTCATTTACCACCTCTTTTCAGCCTCACCTTTATGCAACAGCTAAAGGATGCCAGACCTTTAGGCAGCAGCCTTTATAGTATGCAGAAATATACATATGTGTGTGCTAAGTCACTTCATTTGTGTCTGAGTCTTTGTGACCCCATGGACTGTACACCTTCCAGTCTACTCTGTTCATGGGATTCTCCAGGCAAGAATACTAGAGTGGTTTGTCGTGCCCTCCTCCAAGGGATCTTTCTTACTCAGGGATCAAACACCACCAGTGAAGTTCTATGAACTTCCCACTAGGGCCACCTGGAAAGTTCATAGAGATATACAGCCCTGCTTAATTCTAGACCCGGTGATCTAGAGGTGTCCCCTGGGTGACAGTTGCAAAAAATGGAGCTCTTAATGTGTGTGTGTATAAGCTCCTTCAGGGTAGCTTCACTGAGCCGTAGTAAAGCTTAGAGGTTGTCTCTTGGAGTACCTCCTTAGCCTCTTGGTGTGTGAGCAACCTGAAGCCTGTCCCTAAGGGTAATGCTCTGATTGAAGTAAATATGCCTTTTTTCATAGGAGAACTGGGACTGTGTTTCAGTATGCTCTGTGTGCAGTGCCCCAGGGGTGGTGGCCTGTCAAGAACTATCTTTTCCGATTGTTATGGTCTTTTGGAACTCAGGAACTCAAGCCCTATTGCCCACCAAAGTCAAGTGGTCAAGGAGTGTGCATACCTGTGGGGATCATGTATACCCACTTGCTTTAGCTGGGTAGCGGGAAAGTAAAAGGGAAGAGCTTGTTTCTGGTTTCAGGAAAGCATTAGGAACATGACTATTGCCTGTGCCCATGGGCAGTGGAGCCTAGGCGTGCCTTGACCTGGGCTGGAGGACCCCACCACAGCTCACACTAACTAGCTCCAGCCAGGAAGCCAGGGAATATCAATTGACCTTAGACTAAGAGAAGGATAAGACATGCTGTCACAGCTCCCACTCACCAGCTCCACCTGGGGTTCAGAGCACTGTCACAGCCAACCCCACACAGACTTTAGCTAGGGAGAATGACATGACTATCCACTCTATCCCACCCCCACTCCCTGCCAGCTGGGCAGCAAGGACATACTGCAGCTTCTGCTGTTCCCTGGCCTCAGCAATGCAGTGGAGTAGTATTACAACTACTCACCTCAGATCCAGGCTCACCCACTGTCTTTGCAAGGTTAGGTGAGGAGTGCAACAATGGTGTCTGTCAGTGCCTCTGCCATTGGATGCAGGGAAGATTTCCATCATCCTCTTGCCCCTTGAGCTGTGTTTTCAGATTTGCAAATCACTCTTCACATATGGGGCTTCCCAGGTGTCTCAGTGGTAAATAATCCACCTGCCAGTGCAGGAGACTCCAGGTCGATCCCTGGGTAGGGCAGATCTCCTGGAGGAGAAAATGGCAACCCATTCCAGTATTCTTGCCTGGAGAATTCCACAGCCAGAGGAGCCAGGTGGTCTACTGTCCTTGGAGTCCCAAAAGAGTCAGACACAATTTAGCAACTGAACACACACACACTTCTTCACATACAGTCTCAGCACTTTTCAAACTGCTGTTATTTCTCTGGGTCTCAGGGAAAAAGAACTGCACTCGAGCTCTTTGAAGGGGGCTCTCAGTTTCCTTTAGCACCTCGGGACCCCAGGACATCAGCCCTATTGACTTTGTAAGCCGGGCATTTGCGGGGTTTGTTTCTCCAGTCTAGATTCCGAGAGTTGAGATGCCCCTCGTGAGTTGACAACCCCTCAATCTTCTGGGAGCAGTGTCTGTTTGATCAGATCCCTCTCATATGTCTTGCAACACAGAGTGTATTTGGTGAAGAGCTTTCTCTGCCTCCTGTCCATCTCGGTGGAGTCTTTTTTCATCCTGTCATGTGTTAACTAGTTCTCAGGTTCTTTTCAGAGGCAACTGATTCATATGTACGTGTATATTTGTTGTGTCCATGAAAGGAGTTTGAAGTAGAAATTTCTCCCTTTTGATAAGTCCTGAGGTCCATCTAGTCAAGGCTATGGTTTTCCTGTGGTCATGTATGGATGTGAGAGTTGGACTGTGAAGAAGGCTGAGCACCGAAGAATTGATGCTTTTGAACTGTGGTGTTGGAGAAGACTCTTGAGAGTCCCTTGGACTGCAAGGAGATCCAACCAGTCATTTCTGAAGGAGATCAGCCCTGGGATTTCTTTGGAAGTAATGATGCTAAAGCTGAAACTCCAGTACTTTGGCCACCTCATGCGAAGTGTTGACTCACTGGAAAAGACTCAGATGCTGGGAGGGATTGGGGGCAGGAGGAAAAGGGGATGACAGAGGATGAGATGGCTGGATGGCATCACTGACTTGATGGATGTGAGTCTGAGTGAACTCCGGGAGTTGGTGATGGACAGGGAGGCCTGGCGTGCTGTGATTCATGGGGTCGCAAAGAGTAGGACACGGCTGAGCGACTGAACTGAACTGACTGAATTGGATCTTTTATGTATTGTAGTATTTTTTTGTCATTGTTTAGTTGCTCTGTCGTGTCTGACTCTTTTGCAACCCCTCCCAAAAAAACCACAAAATTGGATCTTTTATTTATTTTATTTATTTTATTTCATTTCAACTGCCCAATTTGTAATGTCGAATCAAAATTTCTTCTCATTTGGTGACCAAAATACTATACTCACTATTTCATCATTTCCAAAGACAGTAAATATTTTATACAATTAATCAAGATCACTTTGAATCCTGAAGGGAAAAAGCAATCATGTTTTGAGGCAATAAACAAAAAGGATAGAACAAAACACAAATTTTGATACTTGAAATATAATTAAAGTATTTGTGTTTAAATCAATTATTGTGATTTGATTTTTTTCTAAATTATTCTTTAGAAAATGATTTTTCAAATATGTTTCTCTAGGATGTTAAGATGTGTTTTTTTTTTTAATTGATAATACTAGTCTTTACCTTATTAGAATAATGTTCCACATCTACCCACTTGAAGTAAGAATAAAACTATCTTGTAGCATGGAGGGAAAAAATTATGAAGAGTTGATTGAACTTTTTAAAATCTTAGTCTGAAGTCAGTGATTTCTTTAAAAGGCAATGAAATACAATTTAAAAAGAACATAGGGATAAAACTAAAATAAGAGTTAATATGTAAATAAACATCAGCTAATTTTGTTGCTAATAAAAATAATTGCTTAAAGTGGTATGTCTTTTCCCTTCAGTGTTTCAGTGTAAGCAGGAAAACTTCTATTAAATATTATTTTAGCATTTTTTCTGAAATTGACTCCAATGTGTATATGTCACATTTATTTTTATTCTTGATTATAAATTATATAGACACACTTCGGATTAAAATAGGGCTCAAAAAAACTTAGAAAACCACTATTACATTGAAACTTTGTCAAATGTAGGAGCATCTTTACTATAAGGTTGGCCAAAAACTTCAGCTTTTTCCATACCCAAATGAACTTTTTGGGCAACCAAATATATTTGATGTGATTCTTCTGTCCATTCCTGAAGGTTATTTATGAGAATATAGAATTCTGAGAAGTCATAGTATGTAAATAATCAAATAAATCACTTATACAATTTTTTTTTTAAAAGTGTTCATTGGTTTGGTTTTCTCCCTAAGACTTTATAGACTGTTGAGTTAAATTTCATACATTTTGGATGTATATAGAAACTATTTGTCTTCCTTATTTCTACTGAATGGATCTTTGCTCCTATGGACATCATTGAATAATTTTCCAAATTGAATTTTAGTTTACAAATTTAAATAATATATATTTCTCAAGGACATAGATATTATTAGCAAATAATATCTCTTTGGACTTACCTCCAAAGAGAGCATTTATTTTAACAGATAAACACATTTGTTAAAATAAATGCTCTTCAGGAAAATTCCTCTTTAGTATGCATTAAGACTTGGCATACATGTCTTCATCATTTCTGCCAGTTAAAGAAGGTCTTTTCAATTATCTGTGAAAATATTTGTCACTGCTTTCCCATTTGTGAAACATGAGCACCTTAGCCACAGCCCACCAAACATTACAGATATGTACCTCTGCCCATATTTTCTTCTAGGAAAATGATCTGACCACTGGAGAAGATGGTCCAGTTGTAGCAGATAGTTGTTCTTGTGTTCTATTCCCATACAAGCTCATTTCAGTGCTTCAAAAGGGTTGACTTCACTTCCTGAGCTCCCACATTTATGTCAGATTTAATTCCTCTAATATATTCCTTTTCCTATAATATTTAGTGTCATTCCTTCCCTGAATGAACTCTGACTAATATAATGATTAAGGCCTAATTTATTAGTTCTCTGTACTCATCTGTTTTTAAGATAAGTGTCCTCTATGATGGTAGAATACATTATTGAATAATACTTAAAAATTATTTCTAAGCATCCTATCCAGGAAACGCATTTCACATGCTGCTTAGAAATATACAAAGAAAGGAATTTGGCATTGATACTGAAAAAATAATAAATTACTTCAGATACATTTTGTGCTTCATATATACAAAACACATAATTCATGGCTCATCTGATTAACTTTTATAGAGAGCAAAAGTGAAAAAAATGAAAAACAAAATTACAGTGTCTGAATCTTAACCTAAGAGGATAAAGAAGCCTTTGGAAGCAAGATAAAATCTACATTGAGATTAATTTGGATTCCCAGAGATTGTATAGGAGAAGAAATAAATGAATGGTTCCCATGGAAGTGTGGGTAGAGTACTCCCTAGAGAAAGAGAGGCCTAGAAACATGTAAGTTCTTGTCATGAGAAGTTTTACCAATGAGCGAGAAGACTCAGAAAAAATCAGTGGATGGTGAATTGGGAATCATCAGTAGACAAAAATGGTTGTTACATTTGTTGTGATAGACTGAGTCAGAGAAGCCTAGCAGAAAAGCTGTAAGGAAACCAAGAAGATGTCCAAGTTTAGAGTCATTAAACATAATAGTTTAGCCAGACATTGTGATTTTTTTGTCTTAGAAGAGTCTGGAAAATTGTTAAGGATCCTCTAAGTGTCAAGACTGAGTGAATAGCCACAGACATTCCTAAGTGCACATTTAGAAACAGAGGAAAAATATGCCTAGTAAGAATGTTTAAAAAGGACAATATTGAGAGAAAGCAGGGGTAGGGGAGGAGGGAGGAGAAAATAGGCAAGAGGAAAAAAATGACCTTGTAGATACTAAAAATTACATCTTTTCAATGTACGGGTTATATATTTTTCCTTGCAGATTTTACTTTGATTCTTTCCAAATTTAGTAGAAATCTATTTCCTTTAGAATAATTTCACCATAAACAGAGGAAAATTCAAACATAGGCTTGTTGATAAGGATGACGTGAATAAAACATATGGAAATATAAAACAACTAATTGAAAAATATTTAGAAGAATCATAGAGAATTTGAATCAACTTTTTCAGAATCATCAACAGTGTGATTAAATACTTTTCCCCATAGTAGGTATTTAATTACCACACAAAAATTTGCCCGAGCATTTAGATTTTACAGTTTTTGTTTTCTAACCTAAATTATAGTACTGGACATCATAGCAATAAATCATTGAAAATAAAAGGAACAAATTCTAAATTATATAGGCATAAGCAAGTTGGAACTTCTGCTTTTCTACAAAGTCTGTTCTTCACTATTCTCCATGTTTATTAATCTAAATATTTAAAAAAATTTCACCAATATTTTGTCTTGGTCAGCATGCTTATCAGTAACCAACATTCAGTGCTTTTTAAGTAACTTGCCAGAATAACTGTGATTTTTAAAAATATAGACATCAGTAGTTGGATTTACTTTATAAATTTGAGGCTTTGGAGTTATGAATCCAAAGTTTAGTGCAGTACCTTTGGCAGAGGAAAACATTCAATAATTGTCCAAAATCTTTAAAATACATAATATAGCTTACACTAATTTGAACACACCATTTCTTGTAGTAGACTGGTAGTCCCTTATGAGCTTTTAAGCAACTGTCTGCTGAGTTTCTACAACATGTTACATATTGTGCTAATTTATATTATTGTGGTCCTTTATGCATCAGTCTATAGGTAATTATTAAATTAGACATAGATTTCATTCTGCAGCTTATCCAGAGATCATATGAAAATGAAACATTGTAGAAAATATAGAGATGGATTATTTAATTATTTCATGCTGTTTACTTCTTACAAAAGTCTACTGAAAAAATACTACAAACTGAAATAATCTATAGTCACTTGGTTTTCCTTTCCATGTAAAATGAAATCAATAAAATACAAATTTTTAGCATTATGTCCTTTTAGAAAAAGTCAATGCGTTTATAGCTGCACTCTGTTTCTAAATGCACACTAAGGAATGTGTGTAGCTTTTCAGCTCAGTCTTGAAACTTAGAGGATCCTCAGTTCAGTTCAGTTCAGTTGCTCAGTCGTATCTGACTCTTTGTGACTCAATGGACTGCAGCACACAAGGCATCCATGTCCATCACCAACTCCCAGAGTTTACTCAAACTCATGTCCATTGAGTTGGTGATACCATCCAACCATCCTACCCTCTGTCAACTGCTTCTCATCCTGTTTTCAATCTTTCCCAGCATCAGGGTCTTTTCAAATGAGTCAGTTTTTCACATCAGGTGGCCAAAGTATTGGAGTTTCAGCTTCAGCATCAGTCCTTCCAGTGGATATTCAGGACTGATTTCCTTGAGAATAGACTGGTTGAACCTCCTTGTAGTCCAAGGGACTCTCAAGAGTCTCCTGCAACACCACAGTTCAAAAGCATCAGTTCTTCAGCACTCAGCTTTCTTTATGGTCCAACTCTCATATCCATCCATGATTACTGAAGAAACCACAGCTTTGACTAGACAGACCTTTGTTAGCAAAGTAATGTCTCTGCTTTTTAATATACTGTCTAGGTTGTTCATAACTTTTCTTTCAAGGAGTAAGCGTCTTTTAATTTTATGGCTGCAGTCCACCATCTGCAGTGATTTTGGAGCCCCTAAAATGAAGTCTGTCACTGTTTCATTGTTTCCCCATGTATTTCCCATGAAGTTATGGAACCAGATGCCATGATCTTAGTTTTCTGAATGTTGAGTTTTAAGCCAAATTATTCACTCTCCTCTTTCCCTTTCATCAAGAGGCTCTTTAGTTCTTCTTCACTTTCTGCCGTAAGGTTGGTGTCATCTGTATATCCGAGGTTACTGCTATTTCTCCTGGCAAACTTGATTCCAGCTTGTGCTTCATTCAGCCCAGCGTTTCTCATGATGTACTCTGCATACAAGTTAAATAAGCTGGATGACAATAGTCAGCCTTGATGTACTCCTTTACCTATTTGGAACCAGTCTGTTGTTCCATGTCCAGTTCTAACTGTTGCTTCCTGACCTGCATATAGGTTTCTCAAGAGGCCGGTCAGGTGGTCTGGTATTCCCATCTCTTTCAGATTTTTCCACAGTTTATTGTGGTCCACACAGTCAAAGGCTTTGGCATAGCCAATAAAGCAGAAATAGATGTTTTTCTGGAACTCTCTTGCTTTTTCCATGATCCAGTGGATGTTGGCAATTTGATCTCTGGTTCCTCTGCCTTTTCTAAATCCAACTTGAACATCTGGAAGTTCATGATTCACATACTGTTGAAGCGTAGCTTGAAGAATTTTGAGCATTACTTTACTAGCATATGAGATCAGTGCAACTGTGCAGTGCTTTGAACATTCTTTGGCATTGCCTTTCTTTGGGATTGGAATGAAAACTGACCTTTTCCAGTCCTCTGGCCATTGCTGATCCTATGGTTACCTTAAATATTTTTCAGACTCTCCTAAAATCAGAAATTATAATACCTGGCTAAAACTATTAGCCCAATCAACTAAGGGATCAAAACCAGGTCTTGTGAACTTCAATCAGCTTCTTTACCAGCTGAGCCACAAGGGAAACCCAAGAGTACTGGAGAGGGTAGCCTATCCCTTCTCCAGGTATCTTCCCAAACCAGTGTCTCCTTCATTGCCGGCAGATTCTTTACCAACTGAGCTATCAGGGAAGCCCATAAAGTTGGACATCTTCTTAATTTCTTTAGATTTTTCCTGCTAGCCTTCTCTAACTCATTCTCTCATAACAAATGTAAGAATCATTTTTGTCCACTGATCATTCCCAATTCACCATCCTTTGACTTTTCTCTGTCTTCCTACTCATTGGCAAAACTTCTTATTACAAGAACTTATATGTTTCTAGACCTGTTCTCTCTCTGCTGCTGCTAAGTCACTTCAGTCATGTCCGACTCTGTGTGGCCCTATAGATGGCAGCCCAACCAGGCTCTGCCATCCCTGGGATTCTCCAGGCAAAAAAACTGGAGTGGGTTGCCATTTCCTTCTCCAATGCATGAAAGTGAAAAGTGAAAAGTGAAAGTGAAGTCGCTCAGTCGTTTCCAACTCTTTGCGACCCCATGGACTTCAGCCTACCAGGATCCTCCGTCCGTGGGATTTTCCAGGCAAGAGTACTGGGAGTGGGTGGCCATTGCCTTCTCCAGTTCTCTCTCTAGGGAGCTCTTTACCCAGACTTCCATGGAAACTATTCATTAGTCCAGATTATTCCCAGTGCAGTTTTATCTTGCCTCAAAGGGACTCTTTTGTTCTTGGGTTAAGAGTCAGACACTATTATTCTGTTTTCCCATTGGCAGAAAACTCATTTAATGCTTCCCAGCTGGTCCCATGGAATAATCCATCATTCAGCTTGAGATGAAGTTAAGTCTTTCTTCCTTAATATGGAGGGAGAGAAAGGATTGAAGTTCATAGCACAGAAATACTTTTCCTTAAAGAATATTCTCCCTGGCATTTGTTTTAATCATTTTTTATTCTTAAACTGAATAAGAGAATTAAAGATTCATTGAGCCTATTTTTAGTATCATTATTTGAACATGTATATTTATAGCTGGCAGTTGAGTTTGAAATTTCAGATATATTTTTACTTGGCAACTAGTATAAATGAATTTTATTACTTTAAGTATAAGATATATAAAATATTGCTTTTATTATAATTTATTTTCTATGTCTTGTCTAGCCTATCTTAAAACATGATATTAGGATTTCATTTATAACCTAAAAATATTTGTTGACTATTTACAGATATTTGTTAATTTATTATGTAATCATGTTGAAATTTTTTAGAATATCTAATAAAATACTATAGGATTACTGAAGTTTTACATTTCAAGTTTTGTATATAAATGTAGATATTTGTTAAATTTCATTTTGACCTTCCTCTCATTTTAATTAATTTTATTTTCATTGAGAGTATTTGATAGTTCTTTCCTAATTTCATAATTATTATCTCATGCATAAGTGAGGAAAACTCTTTCTATTTCTAATGTTTCATTGATGAAGGTGATGTTCTTTATGTTTTTCAATGAACACAATTATATCAGTAATCAAGAGAATTTAATCCATTTCATTTGGGAAATATTTGTTCAGAGAGTAAAGAAAGGAGTTAAGAAGCACTCTTGTCTTCCTCAGATAGATTTTCGTGGAACAAATACTAAAACAGACTACAGAATCTGAAGCACAGAAGTGCTTTTTAATGTGGGTTGTACTTTTATTTCTTCTTTCACTGAATACTCTACTGCTCTTCAGATACCCCAGCAAGAAACTAGTTGTGATCCTGTTAGATACTTTTGTCATAAGACATAGGTATAAATCTCTGAATTTTAATAAATTCACTGGATTTACTAAGACTGGATTTTACTTTTAATACATTTTTTGTGACCTTAATTGCTGCAGTATTAATAATCCACTAATTATTTTTTCCACGTTCAGACTAACCACTCCTGACTTCATTTACCTTATATCACAGAACCTTATAAAATGTAAATCTGAGCACATCAGTGCCCCTGTTAAGATCATTCAAAATAACCTTCTAAGGAGATCTTCTCTCTGTACTCTTATCCTGCTGAAACTCATTATTTATATTACAATTAAATTTGTATTTCTATTCTACAAAGCTGATATTATAATTTCCTTGCCTATGATAAAATATTTTGTTTTAAGTTCAGTTCTTCTGGGTTACTGAAATATCTGAGAGATAGTTTTTCCTGGAATACCATCACTTAATGACAGTAACATAAGTTTCAAGAGCTGTTCAATAAGTATCTATTAAAATAAATTGAACTAAACCACTTGACAGAGAAAGGAATTATCATAGATGACCTTAGCATTTTACTTTTTAAGGCTACTAGTATTTATAAGTTTTCAAATTATGTTTTCTGTCACTGTTAGTAATAATAACTACAGTTATTTATCACAGATTGCAAGTAATATTGTATGTTTAATAATATATATGTGCCAAGTCACTTCAGTCATGTTCGACTCTTTGTGACCCTATGGACTGTAGCCTACCAGGCTCCTCTGTCCAAGGGATTCTCCAGGAAAGAATATTGGAGTGGGATGCCATGCCCTCCTCCAGGGATCTTCCCCACCCAGGGATAGAACCCACATCTCTTTATGTCTCTTTCATTGGCAAGCAGGTTCTTTACCACTAGTGCCACCTGGAAAGCCCACAATAAAATATATAAATAGATATTTTTACATTGTGAATACTTTCCGTGGGTATATTTACCACTCTAATCCTCAGTAATCTTTTTTTTTTTTTTTTTTTTTATGCTGATTCCCAAATTTGCTGAGGCTCAATGAAGAAGAATGCCAAAAGGCATCTCCATAAAGAAGATCTCTAGATCAGGACATCATAATCAGATTGTTCTAAATTATCATTTCACTGAAATTTTTCCTCCTGCTGAGTTTTTAATTTATGAATTAAAATATTACCCACCCGATGACCCAAACCAGATGTCTCAGCATAATGTTAACTAGACTACTGAAACATGAATCTCCCTTTAATTGTATCCTCTTATCTCACTTAGATTCTCCCTTTAATTGTATCCTCCTAAAACTCACTATTGCAATTAAATTGGTTTCTGTGTTCTACAATTCTGATACTACAATTTGCTTACAGTAAAGCAGTCACTGATAACATGAATTCCAATAGTCCAATTGCTGGACAATATGGCATCAGTCTAACTTAGAATCAAGGTCTGGGTCTTGCACTTGTGTGACTTTTGAAAATTACTTACCAACCAGTGTCACAGTTTGCTTATCTCCCAAAGCGGGTAATACTACAGTACAATTAAAATATAAAGTACATAGCATAGTGTTCGTAATAATAAATGTTAGGGAAAAGTTAGTGGTAGTGGTTTGTGTTACAGTTTTAATTTAAAATGCATTAGTTTAGCATCTTTTCTCTTCTGTCCTCAAATACATCACTTGACTATCTGCCTTTAATGAACTTGGAGCCATCATAACTTTTATAAACATTGTCATTTTCTATAGGCATATAGTAAGGCATTATTCAAAAAACTTACTGAGTTGGTGAAACGAAATATTGTATGTGAAATTTTTATATAGAAAATGTGGTAGCCTCATGTGTATCATGAATATGAGCTTTTATACCTTCCTTGGTTTTTTTTTTTTTTTTAATTGTTGCTTGGCCCATGAACTAAGACAATCAACTCATCGTTTTGAATTCTAATATATTTATCTGTAAATGGAAATAGAAGTATTTCCTATTTAATGAAACAATACATGTACCATATCAATTACCATGGCAAACTGTATTTTAAAATCTATACCTTTGCTTAAAAAAAAAAAAAACAGAAATAAATGAAGAAAATTACTTAGAAAATATAAGAAAAGTATCTCATATACCCTATAAAGTAAATCAAAGTAATTTTCTTAGGCAGCAATGTTTGTTGTAAGATGAAATTTGTACACTTAGAATATTAAGGAAAGTAGTGATCTGTTTGGGCTTCTCTGGTAGCTCAGCTAATAAAGTATCTGCTTGCAATGCAGGAGATCCCAGTTCAATTCCTGGGTGGAGAAGATCCCCTGGGGGAGGGATAGGCTAACCACTTCAGTACTCATGAGCTTTTCTGGTGGATCAGACAGTAGAGAATCCACTTGCAATGCTGGAGACTCTGTTCCATCCCTGAGTTGGGAAGATCCCCTGGAGGAGGGCATGGCAAACCACTTCAGTAATCTTGCTTGGAAAAGCCCATGGACAGAGGCGCCTTACAGGCTACAGTCTGTGGGGTTGCAAAGAGTTGGACACAGCTGAGCAACTGAGCACAGCACAGCCCAGTGATCTGTTTAAACTATACTTACAAAAAAAATTAAGCCTAATAAAAAATATTTGTTTAAGGGACAAGTGCATGTAATATTCTTTTAACCATTACATTCTGGCTTTTATGAACTTTACTTGGATAAAAGCCTTCACTTTTATAATAAGGAATAGAGCATGGTATTTCCCCCCTTGGTTCTATATATTAAGTGTACAATAATGGGAGCATTTTACTCTATCGCATAAAGATCATTGTAAATTATCTTTTCAAAGTTCAATGTCTTAGAAAGTATTTCTCACTAAAATAAAACAAAGTAAATTTGGCATCATCTATTTCTTTGAGGCTTTTTTTCTTTCTCAACAACTAATTCAAGGGAGAGTTTTAGTATTTCCTTCAAAAATGAAATAGCTTGCTAAATTGCTTTCTAGGCACTAAGTCAAAATTCTTTTAGATATGAATTATGTGAAAAGCATAAGAGCTTTTTGAAAATTATGTGTGTTGTAAGCATTTTTATAAAAGGAAGCTTTGATTAATACAGGAAAGTTAATGCTCCTTGACAATTTTTCTTTTCATATGAGTCTAATAGTTCTCAAACATATGTTTGAATTACAGATGACCCCTGACTTAAAGATTTTTGGACTACACAATGAGGCAAAAGTGATATGTACATAGTAGAAACCATACATCAGATTTTGAGTTTGGATTTTTTCCTCAGCTGCTAATAATATGTCATAGATACTCTCTCTTGATTCTGTGCAGCAGAGAGCCACAGTTCCAAGTCAGTCCCATGATCACAAGGGTAAACAACTGATACACTTTAAGCCATCCTCTTTTTTTACTTTTAGTACAGTATTCAATAACTTCCATAAGATATTCAACACTTTACAATACAATAGGCCTTGAATTAAATGATATTGCTCAACTGTAGGCTAATTTATGTATTTTGCACACATTTAAGGTAAACTAGGGCTTCCCTGGTGACTCAGATGGTAAAGAATCTTTCTGCAATGCGGGAGAAGTGGGTTTGATCCCTGGGTTGAGAATATCCCCTGGAGGAGGGCTTGTCAACCCATTCCAGTATTCTTGCTTGGAGAAGTCTGGTGGGCTACAGTCCATGGGGTCACAATAGGTCGGACACAACTGAGCAACTAAGCACAGCAAGGTAAACTGGCCTAAGTTATGACATTCTGTAAGTTAGGTGAAATAAGTGGATTTGGGACTTAAGATACTTTTAACTTATGATGGGTTTATCAGAATTTAACTCCATTATAAGTTGAGGAAGATCAATATAAATAATTCAGATAGTTCAACAAATAGAGAAGCAACAAATGCTCAAGATATATTCAAAAGTAATATTAGAGATAATCATATGGCTTTTATTTTTCAATTTGTTAATGTGGTGTATTACATTGGTTGATTTGCAGATATTGAAGAATCCTTGCATCCCTGGGATAAAGCCCACTTGATCATGATGTATGATCTTTTTAATGTGTTGTTGGATTCTGTTTGCTAGAATTTTGTTAAGGATTTTTGCATTTATGTTCATCAGTGATATTGGCCTATAGTTTTCTTTTCTTTTTTTTTTTTTGGTGCAATCTTTGTCAGGTTTTGGTATTAGGGTGATAGTGGCCTCATAGAATGAGTTTGGAAGTTTACCTTCCTCTGCAATTTCTGAAAGAGTTTGAGTAGGATAGGTGTTAGCTCTTCTCTGAATTTTTGGTAGAACTCAGCTCTGAAGCCGTCTGGTCCTGGGCTTTTGTTTGCTGGAAGACTTCTGATTACAGTTTGAATTTCTGTGCTTGTGATGGGTCTGTTAAGATTTTCTATTTCTTCCTGGTTCAGTTTTGGAAAGTTATACTTTTCTAAGAATTTGTCCATTTCTTCCAAGTTGTCCATTTTATTGGCATATAGTTGCTGATAGTAGTCTCTTATGATCCTTGTATTTCTGTGTTGTCTGTTGTGATCTCTCCATTTTCATTTCTAATTTTAACATCCATTTATGATTTAGGAAAAAAAAAAAAAAACCTAGAAAGCAGGAATAGAAGGAACATCAGTTCAGTTCAATCGCTCAGACATGTCCGACTCTTTGCGACCCCATGAATCGAGCACGCCAGGCCTCCCTGTCCATCACCAACTCCCGGAGTTCACTCAGACTCACGTCCATCGAGTCAGTGATGCTATCCAGCCAGCTCATCCTCTGTCGTCCCTTTCTCCTCCTGCCCCCAATCCCTCCCAGCATCAGAGTCTTTTCCAATGAGTCAACTCTTCGCATGAGGTGGCCAAAGTACTGGACTTTCAGCTTTAGCATCAGTTCTTCCAAAGAAATCCCAGGGCTGATCTCCTTCAGAATGGAATGGTTGGATCTCCTTGCAGTCCAAGGGACTCTCGAGTCTTCTCCAACACCACAGTTAAAAAGCATCAATTCTTCAGTGCTCAGCTTTCTTCACAGTCCAACTCTCACATCCATACATGACGACTGGAAAAACCATAGCCTTAACTAGATGGACCTTTGTTGGCAAAGTAATGTGTCTGCTTTTCAATATACCTCATCATAATAAAAACTATATATGACAAACCCACAGAAAACATTATCCTCAATGGTGAAAATGTGAAAACATTTCCCCTAAAACCAGGAACAAGACAAGGCTGCCACTCTCACCACTACTATGCAACATAGCTTTGGAAGTTTTGGCCACAGCCATCAGAGCAGAAAAAGAAATAAAAGGAATCCAAATTGGAAAAGAAGAAGTAAAACTCTCACTGTTTGCAGATGACATGATCCTCTACATAGAAAACCCTAAAGACTCCACCAGAAAATTACTAGAGCCAATCAATGAATATAGTAAATTTGCATAATATAAAATTAGCACACAGAAATCCCTTGCATTCCTATACACTAACAACAAGAAATCTGAAAGAGAAATTAAAGAAACAATTCCACTCACCATTACAACGAAAAGAATAAAATACTTAGGAATATATCTACCTAAAGAAACAAAAGACCTATATATAGAAAACGATAAAACACTGGTGAAAGAAATCAAAGAGGACACTAATAGATGGAGAAATATACCCTGTTCATGGATCAGAAGAATCAATATAGTGAAAAAGAGTATACAACTCAAAGCAATCTATAGATTCAGTGCAATCCCTATCAAGCTAACAATGGTAGTTTTCACAGAGCTAGAACAAATAATTTCACAATTTGTTCAATTCAGTTTAGTCGCTCAGTCGTGTCCGACTCTTTGCGACCCCCTGAATCGCAGCACACCAGGCCTCCCTGCCCATCACCAACTCCCGGAGTTCACTCAGACTCACGTCCATCGAGTCAGTGATGCCATCCAGCCATCTCATCCTCTGTCGTCCCCTTTTCCTCCTGCCCCCAATCCCTCCCAGCATCAGAGCCTTTTCCAATGAGTCAACTCTTGGCATGAGGTGGCCAAAGTATTGGAGTTTCAGCTTTAGCATCAGGTCTTCCATTGAACACCCAGGACTGATCTCCTTTAGGATGGACAGGTTAGATCTCCTTGCAGTCCAATGGACTCTCAAGAGTCTTCTCCAATACCACAGTTCAAAAGCATCAATTCTTCGGTGCTCAGCCTTCTTCACAATCCAACTCTCACATCCGTACATGACTACTGGAAAAGCCATAGCCTTGACTAGTCGGATCTTTGTTGGCAAAGTAATGTCTCTGCTTTTGAATATGCTATTAAAGGTCATAAGTTTCCTTCCAAGGAGTGTCTATTAATTTCATGGCTGCAGTCACCATCTGCAGTGATTTTGGAACCCACAATTTGTATGGAAATACAAAAAACCTTGAATAGCCAAAGCAATCTTGAGAAAGGAGAATGAAACTGGAGGAATCAACTTGCTTCAGGCTCTACTACAAAGCCACAGTCATCAAGACAGTATGGTACTGGCACAAAGACAGAAATATAGATCAATGGAACAAAATAGAAAGCCCAGAGGTAAATCCACACACTTATGGACACTTTATCTTTGACAAAGTAGGCAAGAATATACAATGGAGAAAAGACAATCTCTTCAACAAGTGGTGCTGGAAAAACTGGTCAACCACTTGGAAAAGAATGAAACTAGAACACTTCCTAACACCATACACAAAAATAAGCTCAAAGTGGATTAACAATCTAAACGTAAGACCAGAAACTATAAAACTCCTACAGGAGAACATAGGCAAAACACTCCAACATAAATTACAGCAGGATCCTCTATGACCCACCTCCCAGAATATTGGAAATAAAAGCAAAAGTAAACAAATGGGACTTAATTAAAATTAAAATCTTCTGCACAGTGAAGGAAACTATAAGCAAAGTGAAAAGACAGCCTTCAGAATGGGAGAAAATAATAGCAAATGAAGCAACTGACAAGTAATTAATCTCAAAAATATACAAGCAACTCCTGCAGCTCAATTCCAGAAAAATAGATGACCAATCAAAAAATGGGCCAAAGAACTAAACAGACATTTCTCCAAAGAAGACATACATATGGCTAACAAACACATGAAAAGATGCTCAACATCTTTCATTATCAGAGAAATGCAAATCAAAACCACAATGAAGTACCATTTCATGCCAGTCAGAATGACCGCTATCCAAAAGTCTATAAGCAATACACATTGGAGGGGGTGTAGAGAAAAGGGAACCCTCTTACACTGTTGGTGGGAATGCAAACTAGTACAGCCACTATGGAGAACAGTGTGGAGATTCCTTAAAAAACTGGAAATAGAACTGCCGTACGACCTAGCAATCCCACTGCTGGGCATACACACCTAGAAAACCAAAATTGAAAGAGACATGTGTACCCCAATGTTCATCACAGCACTGTTTACAATAGCCAGGACATGGAAGCAACCTAGATGTCCATCAGCAGACGAATGGATAAGAAAGGTGTGGTACATATACACAATGGAGTATTAGCCATTAAAAAGAATGCATTTGAATCAGTTCTAATGAGGTGGATGAAACTGGAGCCTATTATAAAGAGTGATTGGAGAAGGAAATGGCAACCCACTCCAGTGTTCTTGCCTGGAGAATCCCAGGGACGGCGGAGCCTGGTCGCACAGTCGGACACGACTGAGCGACTTAGCAGCAGCAGCATACAGAGTGAAGTAAGCCAGAAAGAATAACACCAATACAATATAAAATGCATATATATGGAATTTAGGAAGATGGTACCGATAACCCTGTATGTGAGACAGCAAAAGAGACACAGATGTATAGAACAGTCTTTTGGACTCTGTGGGCAAGGGAGAGGGTGGGATGATTTGGGAGAATGGCATTGGAACATGTATATTATCATATGTGAAACGAATCGCCAGTCCAGTTTTGATGAAT
The DNA here is from genome assembly GCF_029407905.1 of Bubalus kerabau. NCBI lineage: Eukaryota > Metazoa > Chordata > Mammalia > Artiodactyla > Bovidae > Bubalus > Bubalus kerabau. The sequence goes on from NC_073635.1 coordinate 64,011,295, forward strand.
GATACAGTATGCTTGGGGCTGGTGCACTGGGATGACCCAGAGAGATGGGATGGGGAGGGAGGTGGGAGGGGGGTTAGGATGGGGAACACATGTACACCCGTGGCAGATTCATGTCAATGTATGGCAAAACCAATATAATATTGTAAAGTAATTAGCCTCCAATTAAAATAAATAAATTTATATTTAAAAACAAAAGTAATTATAAAATTTTACAAATTATAACTTTGGAATCACAAAGCCGTAAGCTATTTTGAATCTTCAGTGTGCATACCTCCTTGTACAGACCTATATCATATTTGTGCATTAGTCAGGATTGCTTATTTCCATATATGACTTTAGTATTTTCTCAGTTTGAGAAATCCAAAATCATTGAGCAACAGTCTTAATGTTTTATTATATATGAAAGGCTTTTGAAAAATAATGTCCAAATAATTGAACTGTGAACTGTAGCACACAGAAATACATTTTAAGAATTAAGCTATTTGGGGGTACAGAGCTGTTTGGATTAGAATAATCAGGAAACAACATCCAAGAAGTCCTAACACTGCACACTTTTCCCTAGCCATTTAGCAGTAACAGACAGAAGCCATGGTAATAAAGATTTTACATTAAAGAATTATTACATTTTTTTTTATTCTAGAACAAAATATATGAGAAAATTTTCTTTGTGGATAATCATGTGATTGATGCAAATAAATATTTAGTTGGCACTTATAAACAGGTATTCTTCCAATTTATAAGACTCTAGGTACTAGGAGATCAGTCCTGGGTGTTCATTGGAAGGACTGATGCTAAAGCTGAAACTCCAATACTTTGGCCACCTCAGGCCTTCGTATTAGTTGACTAATTGGAAAAGACCCTGATGCTGGGAGGGATTGGGGGAAGGAGGAGAAGGGAACGACAGAGAATGAGCTGGCTGGATGGCATCACCGACTCCATGGACATGAGTTTGAGCGAACTCCGGGAGTTGGTGATGGACAGGGAGGCCTGATGTGCTGTGATTCATGGGGTCGCAAAGAGTCGGATACGACTGACCGACTGAACTGAACTGAACTATATATAATATCATGTGTGTATATTATATTGATCTTTACCTGGCCAAAAGCTACTTCTCATTTAACTTTTCTCATTCCACTTAATAACAGCTGAGTCCTCTTAGTTGCTCAAATTAGAAGACTAGGGTTTAATTGACCCCTCTCTGTCTCTCTCTCTCTCTCTCTTTTTTTTTTTTTTTTTTGCATTTTTATCAAGAAAATTTTTTAAATTATTTCTGTAAGCATATTTCATTAGCTGTGTTTCTTAAATATTTTATGAATCTGAAAACTTTCTCTACTCCTCTCAATGTCCCTCAGTTCACCATCTGAAGTACGTATGTGAATATACACACATACTTGTAACCATCATAGTTTGATGATCTCCTCCTGTTTCTCTATTTCACCTCTGTTTCTTTTCAGTCAGCCAAAGGCCACCAGATGATTCTATTAAAATATTAGTTAGATTATTTGACTCAACTGCTCAAAATCCTGCAGTGGGTCCCCAAACTTCTCAGAGTAAGAGTCAAAGTCTTTACCATAGTTTAATGGTTCATAGCTTTTGGCCTCATCTCTACTACGTTCCGTCTTGCTCTCAGCATTCCTACAGCCCTCTCTGACATTCCTTGAAAAAGCAAGCCACACTCCCACCCGGTGGTCTTTGTACTACTCTTCCTGGGGAAGTGCATTGTTTTTTGGCTTTTGGTTCAGTAGGAAGTTAAATTTTGGAAAGTCATGGCTGTGGACAGTGGCCCTATCCTTTTATTGAAAATAATTTCCTTCAGATTTTCCTAGCCTTTCCTGCTATAATTTTTACAATAAATATTATATGTTATTTTTCTCTGTGATATGTGCAATTTTGGGGTTTATTTTCTGACTCTCAAATAGAATGTAAGTTTCATAAGAACAAGGAATATTTATTTGTTTGCTTATTTATGTGTGTTGCAATGCCTAGGGTTCTTGGCAAATAGTAGGTGTTCAATGGATATTGTTGGATGGATGAATTAATGATTGAATAAGTAGAGATGGCATTTCCTAAGTTATCTACATTTCATATCACTGTTTCTAACCTTTCAATAAGAAAGTAGGAAGTCTAATGCCTAATAGATTCTTTTTTTTCTTTCTAAGAAACTTTATCTTTGTGGTGTTAGTTTGTAAGATTTTTCTTTCTGGTTCATTTAATTTCCATCTAACATTGAATTTGATAAGTTGTTTCAACAGCTGTGAAATAGATTTTTAGTCATAGAGTTACTTAAAAAAAAATACTGCTTTGCCTTCTCCTATTCCCTATCTTGGGCATACCAGCTGGCTCAGTGGTAAAGAATCCATCAGCCAATTCAGGAGCCCTGAGAGTTCCAGGTTTGTCCCCTGGGCCAGAAAGATCCCATGGAGAAGGAAATGGCAATCCACTCCAGTATTCTTGCCTGGAAAATACCATGAACAGAGGAGCCTTGTGGGCAACAGGTCATGAGGTCACAAAGAGTTAGGCAAAACTGAGTGATGGAGTACACATGCATCCCCTATCTTACTCAGAAATTTCTGTTGCTCACTTGCTAGAGAACTCTGTTACTGCTAGTGTTTACTATTTCTGTATGTGTATTTTTCTGCATTTATGTCTTTGTGGAATTCTTGGATCAATAGAAACCTGACCCAGCAGTGTGAGGCTGATTTTGATCTTTCCCTCAATTATCTCACACATCACTGCTCGGCAAGCTAAACTCAGTACCCAGTATTTTCAAGTGTCTTTCTTGGAACTCCTACAGTGGATGAAGCTCCATGGCAATTCTGATCCTGACTCCCACAGAGTCTCGAATTCTCACATGAGCTCAGTAACTCACAGTCTCAACAGTACTTCAGCTCAGAGGAGTCAAATAAGTGAAGCTGAAGTTAGACAGAAAAACTTCATTGAGGCCCCTTATTCCCAGAGATTATGTTTCCATGAATGTTTTTAACAGAGAACTTCACGATTAAATACTTCTCTTCAGTATTAAATAGAATCAGAAATAAATTCAAACTTGGTCTGACTGTTCTGATTCATCCTTCGCTTTCACACAGCTCACTATCCATGATTCACATATTTTCAGCCATGGCATCAACGTGAATGGCAAGTTGCTTTTTCCTTGCCAAACAGTTAATGTATCCAAATAATGAAAACCTTTTTGAGTTATTTTGCATGATCTTGTCTAACATGATTAATCTGACATCCATTTGCATTTAAAATATAAATTGCAATAATAATCACTCTGGATGGTAATATGGTATATTATGATACATTTCTTATTATAGTTAATATTTGTGATTATATCACATTAAACTAAATTCCTAAATATTATCATTCTTTTCTAAGATTACTATCAATGGCATTATGCCAGACATTTATTATTCTGCATTATTTTGTCATTGTTATGGTGAAAGAATATTATGCTGAGAAGAATGGAGAAGGAGACTACAGAAATTTAAGTTACAGATATTATACTGAGGGTGTGGGTCACTCCAGTGATACACACAATTGATAATTTTTGAGAGAACTGAGTAATGCTAAGGTATAGAAGACATGGTAGAAACAAAATATTCTTTTTTGAACTTATTTGATCAGAAAAAAATTTTGAGATCTAGAGTTTTTTACCTTTACCTTAAAAATGCCATTGCACATTTTTCCTTTCCCATTGTTTACATAAAACGTCTTAACATATAATAAATAATTATAAAAGTGCTAAGATAATCAGGGAAATTAATTTTAATTGACATACTTAGCTTTCGAATTGTGGTGCTGGAGAAGACTCTTGAGAGTCCCGTGGACTGCAAGGAGATCAAACCAGTCAATCCTGAAGGAAATCAGTCTGGAATATTCATTGGAAGGACTGATGCTGAAGCTGAAATTCCAATACTTTGGCCACCTGATGCAAAGAGCTGACTCATTGGAAAAGACCCTGATCCTGGAAAAGATTGAAGGCAGGAGGAGAAGGGAATGACAGAGGATGAGATGGTTAAATAACATTACCACTCAACAGACATGAATTTGAGCAAACTACTGGAGATAGTGGAGGACAGAGGAGACTGGCATGCTGTGGTCCATGGGGTCGCAGAGTCATACCTCATTTGAGGTGGAAGGTTGAAATAGCATTTAATCCTTTCAACTCACCATTTTGAGTTTTCTTGTGATTGATATTGAAAGTGTTTGCCATTCACACTGGCAACAGGCTTGTTTGAAGTCATTCATATTTGTTCACCACCTTCTTGTTTATCATTATTATTATTATTTTAATAATTCATGAGGTACTGTAATACTGATACCTTTCTTCTGGAAATCTCAGGCTTTGAGAAGCAGTATTTTTCAATAGTCTATTCAAAGTGCAATAAGCATGCAGCATGATTTCTACTGTATCATTAATATTGAGGAATGATAATATAGACATAAATAAGCTTCATAAAATTAAGATATACAGATTTTCTTTTAGAATTAACAGTAATTACTAAAGGTAAAATGAAAATATCTCACACATTAAGGAAAGAAAACTTGAGTTAATCTTTCCAACAATAACACATGGCATTTTTTTCCTCTTCCTCTCTCTTTGACATTTTGAAGAGAACATATGCAAAGCTTTTTCCCATATAATATCTCCTTGATACTTGTGAGCATCAAGAGGATTCTCTTTGAGAGGCTGTTTAGATTGTTGAAGAATCTTGTTTTCTGAAAATAAAATCAATAATTTCTGATAGTTCATATAGTCAAAATACATAATGGTATCTTCTGCATTAAAGTGGTTTTGAATGTGGAGCTGGGAAACAAATAATACATATTTTCAGGCAGGCATAGTCTCAAACACACACACAGACACACATATTCACTCACACATTCATACTGTTTTTGCAGTAAACTTGTTGTTTAAATGGCCCAATATGTGTAAATAGCAGTTGATATTCCTGTGAGGATAAGCATAAATCATCATTCCCAAGATGTGAAGGGAAACTATTAGAATTTCAGAAAGCAAAACAAAGCATTATATTGATTCTTATTGACTTGAATAAGAGGATGGTCATCCAGGTGATGCTTTTAAAGTAGAAGAGTCAGTACAGATCTTACATCAGTGTTTACTTTCAAGGTTACGTTGAGCCTACTTGACATAATGGCTAAGACTTAATCGTTCCAATCTCTCCTTTTATCACAAACTTCTCTGTCATCTCATCTTTAAATGCATATTTAATTCTCAAGGGATACAACACACTCTCTGACATGTCCTTTAGCTAATGTGGTTCCTTGTATCTATAATATTTGTTTACTTTCTTTAACTTATTTACTTTTCAAAGCCAAGTTCTTGAATTTTACCCACCCACCATTAACTCAGCCAAAATTAATTACACCTTAGAAGGTATTTCCAGAGTGCTTTGTTTATTCTAAGCACTTATTGATAATTTTTTTTTTTAATTTTTTAAATCACTGCTTTGACTCTGAGTCCATCAGAATGAGATCAGTTCTGGGTATTCATTGGTAGGACTGATTTTGAAGCTGAAATTCCAATACTTTGGCTACTTGATGCAAAGAGCTGACTCATTTGAAAAGAGCCTGATGTTGGGAAAGATTGAGGGCAGGAGGAGAAGGGGACGACAGAGGATGAGATGACTGGATGGCATCACCGACTTGATGGACGTGAGTTTGAGTGAACTCCAGGAGTTGGTGATGGACAGGGAGGCCTGGCATGCTGTGGTTCATGGGGTCACAAAGAGTCGGACATGACTGAGTGACTGAACTGAACTGACTTGACTCTGAGAGGGAAGAATTCTATGACATTTCTTTTTAACCTTAGCACCTCAAAAAAGTGATGCATGAAAACACAAGTTGAACCATCAATAAGGAAGGAGGCATGAGCCAGACATGGAATGAAATACATAGTTTCACATTTTCTGTAAAAGTAAAAAAGACATGTATAGAGGTCTATGAAGTAAAAATTGATTGTAGAGTATGAACTTAGTCAACAGGAATAGCTAAAAGCATAGTCTACTGGAAAAAATGTGGTGATGACTGATCCAACAAGATCCCACACTACTGATTAAATAACTTTGATAGGACTCTGAATTCTCTCCTGCTAAAATCCAGATCGGTGCATATATCTGTGATTATCACAAACACTGATCACAGTACGCATATTTAAAAGGGAGACTGTCTTCAAGTTGGATCAGAGAATGTGATAGCAGAGAGCTGGTAAGTATGGAAATTACAAAAGGTAAAAGAAGGCTGTTTTATTAAAAGCAAGTGTATTTGCAAGTATTTATTATTCAATGCAAATGCTCTATTTGGTGGTGTGTATTTCTAAAATGCAGTGAGATAGGAAAATATTATGTGGGACACATTGTTGGTATCTGTGTGTTATCTTGACTTCATGGTATTTTTGCTCTTGGTATTATTCTAGTCATTTACACTTATTAACAGACATCCATCTTGACCTCTAAGGGCTTCCCTGATAGCTCAGTTGGTAAAGAATTAGCCTGAATGCAGGAGACCCCAGTTTGATTCCTGGGTCGGGAAGATCTGCTGGAGAAAGGATAGGCTACCCACTACAGTATTCTTGAGCTTCCCTTGTGGCTCATCTGGTAAAGAATCCACCTGCAATGTGGGAGACCTGGTTCTATCCTTGGGGTGGGAAGTTCCCCTGGAGAAGAATACTCCAGTATTCTGGCCTGGAGAATTCCACAGACTGTATAGTCCATGGGGTTGCAAAGCGTAGGACACAACTGACTGACTTTCACTTTCATTTGACTTCTAGTCCTCATCCCCATGGATACAACCTAGAAATTCATTATTACCAATTAGTGCAGTGTCTAAATTCTTTCAACACTGCACACACTCTATAACCCAATGAATCCAAATTTTTGAGCTCTTTTTCTTTAGTACCACTTTTGAAAACTAATTTGACTTCACCAAGATCATAAATTCATCAAAACTGTTTTTTCACCATCTAACATTATCTCATGTTTTTGTTTTTATTCTTATCCAATGAAAGTCTAATGACTCAACATTATATTGATCCTCTTCTCCTCTCTTTTAGATCCTATTACATTTTTAATTCATTAGAATAAACCCAGAAAAATATCCCTTTTAAACTTAATTTTTTTTATTCTTGTAATAGGCAGAATTGAAATGACCCTAAATGTCTTATAGTCTTGTATAATTTCCTGCCTGTGAACAGGAGCAGAATATGTGAATATTATGGCATATCACTCCTGTGTTTATTATGTTACATGACAAAAGGCATTTTTGAAGATTTACTGTGTCTAATCCAGTGACTTTGAGTTAATCAGAAAGGAGAATGTTTTGGATGGGCCAAAACTAATCATGAAAGCCATCAAGGGATAAAAAACAGCAGTAGACTCTCTCCTGCTGACCTTAAAGGTACAATCAACCATGGTGTGAGAGAAAGGCAACATGTGGCAAGGACATGAACATTGTCTCTAGGGACTGAAAACAATGCTCAGCTGACACCTAGCAAATATGGGACTCATACATACAGCTACAAGAAACTGATGTGCTACCAACTAGAAGGGTAACATTGTCAATGCAATGGACATGAACTTGGGCAAACTCTGGGAGATAGTGAGGGACAGGGAGGCTTGGCCTGCTGTAGTCCATGGGGTCACCGACAGTCGGACATGACTTATCAATTGAACAAATATAGACAATTAGAATGAGCTGGGAAGACCAGATAAGAACTGAGCCCAACCAGTATCCTGATTTCAGGACTGTAGTCTTTGAACAAAGAATGTACTTATGCTGTGCCCTTACATCTGACCTAATGAAACTGTGGTTTCGTTTTAAGGTCATAGTTTCATTTGTAAGCCATTAAGTTGGTAGTGATCTGTTATGCAGTGAAAGAACTATTAAACTTGCTCTGTGATTGCAATTAAAAAGCTGAATGAAGCTGAACAAGATATACACATATACATGCACACACAAACCATCTAACTCTACTTAAATGTGCAACTAACTTCAGGTGGATCTTTAAGCCGCAAGCAATTCTACAACATTTTCCTAATCAATTCCTCTCCCACCTTCAAAAACACAATTTCCCCTGATTTTTCTATCTTCATATTTCCACAACATCTCCCTCTAACATTTTCTTAAGCATAACTGGTTGTCTACTTTACTGAGTAGATAAATATAATTATAGGAGAACTTAATCTTCCACCAATAATCTGAGTAACTCTCTGCATTTTTATCCTTTTTTTCTATTGTGGAAATTAAACCTTGGTTTTCCTAAGACAAGTCTTGCTATTTTGTTACTGGGCTCCTTTCTAACTACTTATGGCTTTACTTATTGCATTTGGATCCACTCAGTATCACAGATCCTCCTGCTGTACATGGATGTGCCCGTCACTACAGCCAGCTTATTAAATGGGCTCAACTTAGAAAACACCATCTCTGTTCTTCAACTGCTTTCCAATATGCACATACGTGTGTGAGTGTGTACTCAGTTGCTCAGTCATGTCCAACTTTTTGCAACCTCATGGACTGTAACTTGCCAGGCTCCTCTGTCCATAGAAGTTTCCAGGCAAGAATACTGGAGTGGGTTGCCATTTCTCAACCCAGGAATCAAACCTGCATTTCTTGCATCCCCTGCATTGGCAGGTGATTCTTTATCACTGGGCTACCTGGAAAGCCATGCACAGACAAATTTCCCTTTTATTCTCCTTGATATAGCTTGGATACAAATTTCCTTGGTTTTATGGCTGAAGAGAAGTTTGAAATTGGATTTATATGCTTTTTCTGACATGGTGTACATAGAAAATGTTAATATCTATATACTGCTGTGGCAAAAACGTTGACGTTTCTCCCAGGGAGTTGACTATTCTCTGGCAAGCTCAAGCTCTGGTTGTTTAAAGGGATGACATGACAAATCAAAGTACTTTCTGCTGTGTGTTCTGTGATGTCACACATTTGGTAAATTTGTGTTAGGCACGTAGCAAAAGATTTTTTAAAGTAATTTATGAAAGCGGAGGTTGAAAAATGCTTTTTCCCAAAATCCTGTCAGAGGAATCAATAGCGCCCCCTGGTGGTATGAGAATGGCCATCTTCCTCGCTGGCGGGTAGTCCTGAGCCTGAAACAGCTGATAGAGAGCACGTCGTTCTAACAAGAGTGCGGATCATTTCTTGGTAAACATTGACATGCCTCCAAATTCTCTGCAGGCTTTGAGAATTTAGTGTCTGATTCTTGCCCAGAGAAGTGTGAAAACAGGAGGTTGGCCTGAACTGCCTCTGGTTTCTGGAAAAGGAGAGAGGATCAAATGGAAGAGGACTACACATCTTTCTTAATGGAGCTAGAATGTGTGAATTTTCTCGTCAGCAAAATAGACTTGGAAAAATAAAAATTAAAAAAACTTTAAAAGACTGTACTTGATCAAGCTGGCTGTCAGGGCACAGTCCTTCTGTGTTTGTAATGGGTAAAATTTCTCTGTAGAGCCATTCATTAATCAGGAAAAAGTCTAGTATGGGCATACCAAGAGTGGGAAATATGGAAAGTGTAAAATCCTCAGAGTTTAAATGTATGCCATTGAACAGTATGAAATTTTAAATGAGTAAGTCAGTCATTGTAGAGGTTCTTTGAATGCTAAGGAAGAATTAAATATAATTAAGTAAAAATCTTTTATTGCTATTTTCTTTAGTTAGCCCATAACCGTTCATTGTCCTGGAAAACTTTAGAGACTCAGCAGAACAAATAAAGAGGACGTTTGGATAGGAACTAATCATTTTTATCCCTGTCCTTTTTATCTTCTAGACATGAGTGTTGGAACAGGTCTCAACCAGGAAAAAAAAAATTGTTTTTTAATAATTTATTTAAGAAAATTAAAGGTTGGAATTAGAGTGGCCATGTTCACATCTGAATATTATGAGAAAATTATGGAAACTTGATGGAACAATTTTAACATTTCAGAATGTTTATCTCTTCTCTTTAGAACATGTGGGTATTATTATCTATTGTTTTCAACTTCTGCAGGTCAGCCAAAATTCCAAGAATAAGGAGAAAGTTCTAATTAAAATTTAGTTACACACTCCTGCAGTGATACCTTTTACATCAAAATAAGCCTATTTTAGTCTTTGGGCTTCCCTGGTGACTCAGATGGTAAAGTATCTGCCTACAATGCAGGGGACCCAGGTTCAATCTCTGGGTGGGGAAGAAACCTGGAGAAGGAAATGACTGCCCACTCCAGTATTCTTACCTGGAGAATTCCACGGACAGAGGAGTCTGGCGGCCCACAGTCCTTTTGGTGTTCAGATTGTTCCCCAAGGATCAGATTCCTAAGTTCTTCTTTATGACAAAATTCTTCAAAATGGGCTTGTGCTTGGGGTTTCTACTGCTTCAGCCTGCCTTTCTATCTCATATCTATTGCAAGCAAGTGTTTATGTCTATCGGTACTCATCTTGCCAGTAATGTCCATGTCCAATAGATATTTAGCTCTTCTAGTGCTTGCTCTCTCAGCAGAATTTGGCACTCTTTTTTTTCTTATAAATAATTGTTATGCTTAGTAGTCAAGACACAGTCTTTCTGTTTCTCCTCCTGTCTCACAAAATGCTTTTTAAAAATGGCTTTCACTTAATCTCTAAGTCTCTAATATTATAATGATCTTGGTTCACTCCTTTGCCCTTTCTATCTGCAGTCATTTTGGCATCTCCTACAGTCATATTTGTATAAATACCATCTACTTATGACTCTGAAATTTCTATACCCAACCTTGAAATACCCCTTGAATTCTACAGTAGTATGTCTGGCTACTCAGTAGGGTCACTTGTATATCTTATAGGCATATCAGAATTAATATGCACATGTGTCCTTGCACAATCACTTCAGTCGTGTTGGACTCTTTGTGGCCCTGTTGGACTCCTCTGTCCATGGGTTTCTCCCAGCAAGAATACTGGAATGGGTTGCCATGCCCTCCTCCAGGGGATCTTCCAGACCCAGGGATAGAACCCTCTTCTCTTATGTCTCCTGCATTGGCAGGCAGGTTCTTTACTGCTAGTGGCACCTGGGAAGCAGGTGTATATATACACATACACATACACATATACATATATATATAGCAAAAAGATTATAAGATTGCCCCAATTATCCTTGTTCCCTGGAATGCGTAACCTTGTCTAGGACCCTCTCTTCGGATGTGATCAGTATCTATGATTTCCTTCTAACATAAAATACGGCAAAGATGATGGGATGTCACTTTTGTGATTATGTTACATAAGACTGAAACTTCCATCTTGCCAGCAAATTAATCTCTATTGTATTTCTCTCTTGTTGCCTTTGATAAAGCACTTAACCATGTGGAGAGGCCCACAAGGCAAGAAACTGAGGATAGACACCTGCTGACAATCAGCAAGGAGCTGAAGCATTCAGTTGACATCCCACGAAGAACTGAAGCCTGCCAACAAGAACATGGGCTTAGAAGCAAATCCTTCCCCATGCAAACCATTTATCCCCAAGCATGCTTCTTTCTAATGTTGTACCTCTTTTTAATTGGCAGCTCAATCAACCTAACTGCTTTATAAAATTTTTGGAAGTCATTCTTGAATCCTCTCTTTGTTTTATATATTGCAAAATTCTAGCAATTCCTATCAGATTGAGGAAGTAAATATTCCTCACTTCTACCACGGATATACAGTCCAAGGTACCAGCATCTCTCTTCTAGATCACTGTGGGGGCGGCTTTGTCAGGATACGAAGAAACGTTCCTTGTGTTGTTCATCTCTCTGCTTCTATGCCTGATCTCCTAAAGTCAATTCTCTCCAGTGTCCCTAAGTGATACTTGTTTAAAATGTCAAATTACATCTCAACACCTCCCAATACCAAAACTGAAGTTTCAACTATGGCCCATAAGGCATTTGGTATCTTGGTTTTTCATTGCTTCTCCAACCTAATTCTTTTCCTCACTCACTCTGTTCAAACTGGAATTTCATTTCTGCTGCTCTGGAATATGTCACAATGGTTCTACCTAAGTCTAGCATCAGCTCTTCCTTCTATGGGGAAACTCTCTCCCTGATCATTATGAGATTTGATATTTTTTGTTTAAGGACTTCACAAAATAATCATACACAGATAACACAGAGGGTTCCTCTTTGCCTTACAGTAGCTTGCCATTAATACACATTTTCTAGTGGATTTATGGCTACCTAACCACTGCAAGGAGATCCAACCAGTCCATTCTAAAGGAGATCAGCCCTGGGTGTTCTTTGGAAGGAATGATGCTACAGCTGAACTTCTAGTACTTTGGCCACCTCATGAGAAGAGTTGACTCATTGGAAAAGATTCTGATGCTGAGAGGGATTGGGGGCAGGAGGAAAAGGGGATGACAGAGGATGAGATAGCTGGATGGCATCACTGACTTGGTGGATGTGAGTTTGAGTGAACTCCCCGGGAGTTGGTGATGGACAGGGAGGCCTGGTTTGCTGTGATTCATGGGGTTGCAAAGAGTCGGACACGGCTGAGTGACTGAACTGAACTGAATCATTTATTACCCATTATTTGCTTCTTTCTTTTTGTCTTCTTTTTGGCTTCCCTGGTGGTTCAGAGGGTAAAGCGTCTGCCTGCAATGTGGGAGACCCAGGTTCAATCCCTGGGTTGGGAAGATCCCCTGGAGAAGGAAATGGCGACCCATTCCAGTATTCTTGCCTGGGGAATCCCATGGACAGAGGGGCCTGGTAGGCTACAGTCCACGGGGTCATAAAGAGTGGGACACGACTGAGCGACTTTACTTTTGTCTTCCACATCCTTAGAGAAAGAGGCCAGTAACTTCTTTTCTCCACTCACTGCTAATTTCTAAGCATCTGAAAATGTACCTGCCATAATAAATGATCAGTAAATATTATTCGGGCTTCCCTAGTGGCTCAGACCATAAAGAATCTGCTTGCAGTGCAGGAGACCTGGATTCAATCCCCGGTCAAGGCGATCTCCTGGAGAAGAGAATGGCTAACCACTCCAATATTCTTGCCTGGAGAACTTCACAGTTCATGGGATAGCAAAGAGTCAGACATTTATCCACTAAATAATATTTGAAAGTGTAAGTGTATGACTGAGTGACTAACACTTTCAAATAGTATTTAGTTGATAAGTGAACTAACCAATTATATCTAATTGACATCTACTATACCACCATTGTTGACTGAGATTCAGGTGTACCTTAGCTGAACAAAGTGTTTACACAGCCATTATTCTAATATTCACCTTTTAATATTCTTGTTTTTAACCTTACATTTCTTTGTTTCTTTCCTGTTTGATTTATTAAATTAAATTGTCATTGATAATTCTTATGTATTCTGTCTCCCAATAATAATGTCATAATGTTATTGCTCCTGGGAGTTATCTTGTAAGTAGCATTACTCACTCATTTTATTTTAATTTACATACTGTCCTTTGTCCTCTTTCTTTTTTAGTTTCAATTTATTGGTATGTTTTTCTAGTTATTTACTCTCAGTGATGACTTCTATCTGAGCTGTAGTAACTGATGCTTACTTTGCAATTTAGAGCTCTTTGGGCTTTATAGACTACCCATTAACTCACAATAGGAATGACTAGCATTGATAGGAGCTTAACAAAGTACCTAGGGATCCATGCCCCACATAGAAAAAGGAGTAAAAATCCCTAGCATGAACTAAAGTTTAGACTTTTAATTAAAATTATCACTTGTAATATGGAATTATTCCATAATATAAACAATAATACATAGTGTTGAACTCATAGGTGGTACTGTATTTTTATTGAAATCCATTTTAAAATAACAAAATTATTTTTGAGTCTAATGAAGATAATTTTTGATATTTTACATCTTATAAATATTTCTCAAGTGTAATATTTCAATTGAGATCAAGCTATAACCCTGTTCCTAGTTTTTGACATAATATCAACTCAAGCAAGTACTCTATAATCTTTATTCCATGAGGACTCTGATCATATCTGTGTTGTTCAGTGTTTAGTGACCAGAAACATACAGTGTCAGGAATATAGAAGAAATGCAGTGTGTTGTATGGTCTTGAAATTCTTTATTTGTGATTGAATGAAGTAATAAATGAGATAAGACAATACAGAAATATGACTTGTATTGACTTATACATTTGATGACCAGTAGAGGCTGCTGCTGCTGCTAAGTTGCTTCAGTTGTGTCCAACTCTGTGCAACCCCATAGACGGCAGCCCACCAGGCTCCCCCGTCCCTGGGGTTCTCCAGGCAAGAACACTGGAGTGGGTTGCCATTTCCTTCTCCAATGCATGAAAGTGAAAAGTGAAAGGGAAGTCGCTCAGCCGTGTCCCACTCTTAGCAACCCCATAGACTGCAGCCTACCAGGCTCCTCCGTCCATGGGATTTTCCAGGCAAGAGTACTGGAGTGGGGTGCCATTGCCTTCTCCACCAGTAGAGGCTATGTATTTATAATTAGGCAGGCATATCAGTTATACTAATTTTAATAATGAAAGAGTTTGCATGCTTTGATATTGCATACACACTAGCTTGACTTCCAAATGCCAGCAGCTACATCTATTTGCATGAAGATGTTCTATAATTGGCAGAACCTTCTTTGTCCACTTTTGAATCTGGTCAGATATGCCCAAAAATTCAGCCCTCTGGCAGAACTTGTCAACCAGTGACTGATGGGAGATACTGTATATATTACTGAATCCCACAGACCTTGTTTGAGCTAATTCTCTAGCATGATTTTTTCATTTACTTCCAAAGCCTTCCAGAAGTATTAAGTTTAGTTATCCATAGTAGTAATGTGCTTAATAATGTATCTTTTATTGTGTGCCTACCTTTTTATGTCCTACTTCTCCATATTCATAAAGGAGTTGCCCGGGGTCATTACCCAAGTGAGTTGCATACACTCAAATCATAAGACTCAAGTTGGCTTTTGGAGGACCCCCTAATGCTTCCCTAATGCTACCCACTAATGCTACTGGTAAAGAATCTCCCTGCCAATGCAGGAGACTCAAGAGACGCGGGTTCAATCCCTGGGTCAGCAGATCCCCTGGAGTAGGAAGTGGCAACCCACTCTAGTATCTTGCCTGGAAAATTCCATGGGCAGAGGAGCCTGCTGGGCCACAGTCCATGGGGCAGCAAAGAGTGTGACACGATTTAGTGGCTGAGCATAATAAATAAAGAAAGTTGATATATGTCCATCCAAGTAGAAAGCAAACATAAAAATACTCCTGCTCTAAATACCTACATAGTATATAAGGGTATATAAGTGTGTTTGTGGAAGCTGATTAGCCAAAGGGTAGACTTTCTGAGAAAGATTGAAGGCAGAAGGAAAAGGGGATGACAGAGGATGAGATGGTTGGATGGGATCACCAACTCGATGAACATGAGTTTGATCAAACTCTGGGAGTTGGTGATGGACAGAGAAGCCTGGCATGCTGCAGTCCTTAGGGTCAGGAAGAGTTGGACACAACTGAACTAACTGACTGAGACTTTCTCAATTACCAATTAATTGCCTGCTGCTGCTAAGTCGCTTCAGTCGTGTCCGACTCTGTGCGACCCCATAGACAGCAGCCCACCAGGCTCGGCCATCCCTGGGATTCTCCAGGCAAGAACACTGCAGCCGGTTGCCATTTCCTTCTCCAATGCATGAAAGTGAAAAGTAGAAGTGAAGTCGCTCAGTTGTGTCCAACTCTTTGCGACCCCATGGACTGCACCAGTCTCCTCCACCAATGGGATTTTCCAGGCAAGAATACTGGCGTGGGGTGCCATTGCCTTCTCCAAGGGATCTTCCCAAACCAGGGATTGAACCTGAATCTCCCCCATTGCAAGCAGACACTTTACCATCTGAGCCACCAAATCATCAAAAAAAAAAAAAAAAAAAAATCAGAGCTTCAGTTTTCACCTGTTCTTAGGTTTCACAATTCAGAAAATAAGATTTCAGGTCTAGCCTTGTATGAGTTTAATAAGAGAATTCACCCTATAAAACTATTGATATATTAAGGGTAAACATAAAATAACTCCTCAGTGCCCTTGGGGATTTATGGGAAATACCTTCAGTTCAGTTCAGTCACTCAGTCATGTCCAACTCTTCATGACCCCCTGGACTAAAGCACACCAGGCTTCCCTGTCCATCACCAACTCCCTAAGGTCACATCCATAACTGGGCATTGTTTTCACTTTGGCTCTATGTCTTCATTCTTTCTGGAGTTATTTCTCCACTCTTCTCCGGTAGCATATTGGGCATCTATCAACCTGAGGAGTTCATCTTTTAGTGTCATATTTTTTTTGCCTTTTCATACTACTCATGGGATGCTCAAGGCAAGAATACTGAAGTGGTTTGCCATTCCATTCTCCAGTGGGGAAATACCTTACGTCAATTAAAAAAAAAAAAAAAAAAGTAGGGGGAAATTTTTTTTTTTATTCCTTAAAAATTTAAGTATTAAGTAGTCTTCACTTAACTCTCAGTAGTCCAAAATTATCAAACAAAAATGAGGTTGTATTTGTTCTTGAGAGAAGCCTTAGTGTGCTGCTACTGTTGCTAAGTCACTTCAGTTGTGTCCGACTCTGTTCAACCCCATAGACAGCAGCCTACCAGGCTCCCCTGTCCCTGGAATTCTCCAGGCAAGAACACTGGAGTGGGTTGCCATTTCCTTCTCTAATGCATGAAAGTATCACTGTATATAATTATTAGTTCTTTATGAAGGCCCTTACATTGTTGCAGATTCAAATGAGTATCACAAATAGATTTCCAATGAAAATTAACAACTAAGTAAAAAATTATTAAACAAACAAGGAAAGAAGCTCCCATAAATAAAGCCAGCAGAATGAGTTTTGCAAAAAACTTAGTACTAAGATTTAAAGCTTTAAAATTAAAAATAACTATGATGATTATTTTCAAATTAAAAGATCACATGTTTTAAAATAAACAAGGAGAAATAAATGCTACATTGAATGACTACTCAAGTATGGGAAATGAACTATTAGAACTTTTGGTAATAAAATATTGAAGAATTGAAATGAGAAATCAATACTAAGACTTTGTGACATGATAACTATTGCTGATAAGAAAACCAACTGGGAAATACATTTGAAGAAATTTGTACATAATATAACACAAATATTCAAAAAGATAGGAAACACAGAACAGAGGCTAATACATGGAGAGGTAATTCATAATATATATAATGTAAGTCTAATTGGAATTCCCTAGAGAAAGAAAGTAAAAAATGGACACAGTCTGTATTAGAAAATTAATACTGAAAATATATCTAGAAATGATGAAAGAAATCAATTACAACACTGAAGTAACCACCCAAAATATAAGATGGAGAAAAATTTATAGGTAGAGTTGTTTCTAGTATCTATATTTATTAACATTAAGTTAATTTTGTTTTTAATATATGTATTAGTTTTATATATACCTAGAGGTTATATTCGGAGAAAGCAATAGCACCCCGCTCCAGTACTCTTGCCTGGAAAATCCCATGGACAGAGGAGCCTGGTAGGCTGCAGTCCATGGGGTCACTAAGTTGGACACGACTGAGCAATTTCACTTTCACTTTTCACATTCATGCATTGGAGAAGGAAATGGCAACCCACTCCAGTGTTCTTGCCTGGAGAATCCCAGGGACGGGGGAGCCTGGTGGGCTGCAGTCCATGGGGTCGCACAGAGTCGAACACGACTGAAGCGACTTAGCAGCAGCAGCAGCAGAGGTTATATTTAGTGTTTATATTCATATTATCTGTGTTTTATTTAACATATTTATTTTATCAATAATGTATCTGTACTTCATATGTATTTTTAGATTTTATCATATTGTATATGGTATAGTATAGTGTATATATGTCATATAATGTATCTACTTATCTATACTTTATATCTATATGTCTTTAGCATTTATATACATTTACATTATTCTGAAAGGAAATATTTGGTATCTAGAATATAGATTATTACTATTTACTTCTGGCCAAAAATTATGTTGATTCCTCATGTTCAATTTTCACCTTCTGGGGTGATGCAATGAGAGCCAGATTATGGTACAGCAGGCAAGGGATCCAGAAAATATCAATCTGGGTGGCTAAATAGAAGAAGGATCCCTGTGCCTCCTACCCACATCTCCTAAGAGATAGAAACCTTTTTTTTTCTGCTATAAACTAATTCTCAAAGATAACATGAATCTCCCTGGGACCTTACCATTCAGAATGTAAATAAATGTCTCCAATTAAGCATCTTACCTGAGTTTGGGGGATGACTGTTTCAGAGGTTTGTAAAGTACTGAGCTTCTGTTAATGATCAAGTTCAATTCTAATTACACAAATGAAGATGGAGAAATGACCACAGGGTGGTACCATTAGAGAGTGGATTCACCATGAGAAGGACCTGGTTCAGTACTCCACTTGTTACATATGCCACATTTCTCCCCAATCAGATGGAGTGGGGGGCATGATGTAATGATACTGCAGATTCTCGTGTACAATATAAAAGGTGGACACCATTTTCAGCAGTTCTATAGGTGTGTAAATATTCTCTTTGTCACAGTATTTAATTATCTGAATAAATGGCTGTAGTTCCCTTAGTGGAAAGGCTTGGGAAATTATTACCATGGTTATTGCAGAGGCTTTCCTCAAGGAAATCTGATTTCTCCTTTAGCCAATGAGTTCTGGGTGTGAAAACTGGCTAAGGTCTAGAAATTAGGCTTGAGGGACTTGGATTTTCATTAGGGCATCTATTTTGGCCTCCTGTCTATCTTTCCTCAATATCTGTAGGCTGTTTAACTTGAGAAATACCTTTGGTGGCTAACTTTTTTTTCCCCTTTCAGTCAGTTCAGTTCAGTTGCTTAGTCGTGTCCGAGTCTTTGCGACCCTATGAATCGCGCAGCTCCATCACCAACTCCTGGAGTTCACTCAGACTCACGTCCATCGAGTCAGTGATGCCATCCAGATGTTATTTAATAGCCATCTTCAAAAGCTTTTGAAACAGCCTTCCTGCCTTCTCACTGGTTGACTCTCTGACTTTACTACTTGTTTGTTTTTGAACTTACTTTATTTCAAATTGTTGAACCTTATTCCCTGACCTCCATAAGTCTGGAGTTCTATCACTACCACTGTTCTAATATATCCAATTAACCTAATAGTATCTTCTTCCCTCGCCCCTGCCTACAGATAGCAGCCATCCTTGAGGGTCTCAATAATGTTTATGTGTGTTCCTCACCGGTGTACTCCTTTTCACTTAATAAAGTGAGGGTTCTTCTTCCCGAATACATTGTGTTCAGGTGTATTCAGGGTGATATATTAATAGCATTTTCAATGTAGCATGCCTACTTCTCTACACCTGTGGTTTCTCCCTTTACCATCTGCCATGCCAGTCACAAATGCCTGGTCAAGAATTTCTATTTTACTAAGAGCCATTCTTTTCCATGCTTCAAAGAGCCAAATAAAAACAGCACATTAGTCCTTTCCAGGTTTTACTTCATATATATAGGACAACAGTCTCATTTCAAAAAGTTATACTTTTCCAACATAGTACTCCATTTCATTCAATTTACTTGGATCCTTGGGATCTCAACACTCTCCTGACTTCTGTTGGCTAAATACTAAAGAGTCATCAAAATATAGCCTCTTTCCTCCTCAGTAGGACCAGCAAATCCCTTTCCATATCATATTGTGACTTGACCTTAGTTGTTGATTTGGCAACCAGGGGATAAGGAGGTGAGGAATGATCCTGAGGAGGGCATGTTGGCATTCAAGGAAGAAGTTAATCAATTTAGGGATACAAGCATTTCTGCATGCCCAGAGAATACAGGAAAATCTTGGGTTCCACCCCAAGTGTCAGAGTCCCATTATTTCTCAACAAGCATCATGATCTACTAAAAATTCAGCCTTTACTTATACTCTTCTACCCATGTACTTAATTCCTATGTCTGAGTTTGTTTGCATTGCCCTCCAACTAATTGAGATGAAAATTTATTTAAAAAATGTCCAAGGAAACCCTTGCTTCTCCTATTTGGCTTTAATCTGGTAATTAATTATCTTCAGCCATATATTGTCTTTCCCATTGGAACAATAGTACTCAACAATACTCAGCAATAACTATCAGCTATCATTGTTTTTAGCAATACTGCACTAAACTACTCATATGCCTTGAATATGTCATCTGTTGTGGCTTTTAAATTGTGTCAACTTAGGACTCAACTGTTTTCTGATCTCTCCTTGTATGTTTCTAGTTAAAATCAGTCACAAGAGACATTTTTCTGTGTACACTTTGAAAGGCAGAAGTGAAATGTAATCTTCTTTGTTGCTATTGTTTTGTTTACTTTCAGAAGTTCAATGAATTTAACACACATGCCACTTATCTATGGCTTACCTTGTTGGCATGGGACAGCATTCATGCCTTTAGGTGCTCCAACTTAACCTGATCTTCTTTGGGTTCTCTGATTTCTAGACCAGGTGTGTGTTATGTTCTGTGACAAAGGATGCCAGGTCCCTCTATGGAAAATTCACATCACTAAGAGTTGAGGGAGAGGTAACTGGCATGTGTTGCATTCCTGTGTCCTTCTGAGTTTCTGCTGTCATCTGTTTTCTTCCCAGATGCCAGCCCTGTGGACATCAAGCTCCATGTCAGATATAAACATAACAGCTTTCAGAGGCAATTGTGTACAATTGGCAAAACTAATACAATTATGTAAAGTTTAAAAATAAAATAAAATTAATTAAAAAAAAATCCCTGTAGCACTTTTCTTTTTTTTTTTTTTTTAAGTAACTTCTAGTCTTCCTCCTGGAGCACTGATAAAGTGCTCATCAATGCATTATTCCATTTTAGTTTACAACAATAAAACTTTGAACAGTATCATTACTCAACAGTGTGATTACTAGAGATCACCACAGACTCTTAGTGATGAGGTCCTGCTTTGAATTCTACCAGTAGCAGGGATTGAGTCCCGAAATCCTACTGTCAAATCTGCTTTATTATGCAACTCATGGCACCCATTGTCTCAAGTCAGGTTTCCTCAGAAACGGACTTTGAGCCAGAAAGTTGCTTGAAAGGATTTAATCAAGAGTGTTTACAAGAACATCACTGCAAGGGAATCAAGGTTGAGCAGAAAAAAAAGTTTATCTGGATTTAGAACAGGGACCTCAGCTCATCCCAAGGAGATCTGGAGCTCAGATGGCCCTAAGAATGTCAGGAAGGGTGAAAAGTCTAAGATTTTGCTCTCCTTAGAAGCCAACAAGTTACCTCCCACAGTTTTAGGGATGCTAGTAAGAAGGCACCTGATTCCTGGGCCAGAGAAAAAGGACTTTCTTACACGCAGTGAGCACCATGATCACCAGTGTATTTGTGTCAGTTCCTCTTGCCACCAAATCCCACAGGGGCAACAGGATGGGAGAAGGTAAATGGCTGCACATACAGTGAGTTGTGGTACAAAAGAGAGACTCTGAACTTAAGGAACTCACATATTTTATAATGACAACACACAGGCTTGTAATTGCTATTGAAGGAGACACTATCTCTATCTTCCAAGAAGTGAAGCAAACCTTCCCCTTTTCCCAGAGATATGCCCTACCTATAGCTTCTAAGCAGATATACTGTGTACACACACTTACAGTCTGTGCCTCTGTTTGTAAGATGTGAAGAAATGAGAGAAAGAGAGAACTATGGAAAATTGTCTTACAACCCAGAGTTCTGTGAATGCAGATGTAAGGGACTGACCTTTGAACCAGCTGGTCACTGGCTTGAGATTGAAGAAATATCCAGAAAGAGATTTGGCTGAGTCATTGACAACCAACAGTTCTGGTACCTAAGGGAATGGTGCCCGAGAATTCTATCAGAAAGAGCTGAATGCATCACAGCATGGACTGCTCTGTGAGAGTATGTCACTCTACAAACCATTGCCAGCATCCCTTATCCTCTCAGTTCTTTGATCAAGTTTGACACAGATATGTATCACCTAATATTTTCTTTTAATTATAACCTCTTAATTTTATCCCCCTTTAGTGAAAGTGTTAGTCACTCAGTTTTGTCTGACTCTTCGCAACCCCTCCTGGACCGTAGCCTGCCAGGTTCCTCTCTCCCATGGTATTTTCCAGGCAAGAATACTGGAATGGGTTGCCATTGCCTTCTCCAGGGCATTTTCTTTATTTTCAATTTATCTTGCTCACAGCATCATTGAATCAGCATCATTTCATTTGTAGATATTTACTTAGTCTTTCCTGCTCTTTTTATTATGATAGTGTGTAAGTTGCTAGAATAAACATTCTCTTCCTTTCTTCATCAAATAAACAGATGGCTGTTTTCAACACTGTGAAATATGAGAGTAATTAAATGAATTTTGAGATAATCATGCATATACTTTTACTTTCCAGCATGAAAATAACTTTATGCCTAAGAAATTATTTGACTCTTAAAATTATGTCATTATATACTTATTTTCATCTGTCAAGTAGCTTAATCTAAACCAGACAAAACGATTTGACTCTGTTATAGGATTTTCTGCAGTTAGGAGCCAAAAATTCTCAAAGAACCAAAATATAAGTTTCTTAAAAATGTGGGAGATTTTGATTGTTCATGTCCCTTGTCAGTATCACAGGAGAAGTTTTCACAGGGTTTATAATTAACTGTAGCCAAACCTGTTTAAACATTTGAATCAATGTGCAGATTTATGAAGAAAGTATATTATATATCAATATCAATTGAATTCCAGAAAGCAAAGAAGAATCTCTCTGATTAGACCTAGGAGGGGTTTTAGAAAAGTTACTTAAATATTTCTGATTAGCTTGCAAGCTTTGGATGACATTAGATTACATCATTCAATCAAACTCTCGTTACATAATCAACTAAAATTCATAGAGCATTATTAAAGCTCTGTGTCATCAAGGATCTCATAACATTTAAATCAAAAATAGTGTCTGCATAGATCTTCCCTTTGTTATTAGTTAGGAAATAGTTTTAACATATCATAGAACTTCTTGCTAAACTTTTTCTATGGAAATATCTCTATGGCCTAATATATGGCACTCCCTAAACATTATCATAGGATTGAACAAGTAGAAGGAAAAAAGGCCTTAATTCTATTAAACTGACAGATTGATAACTATGAAATGGTACTATTCAAAATATTGATAATTTTTCTGTATTAGAGAATTGTTGGAAATGTATGGAATGTTCAAATGAATGAATATTTACTTTCCTTGAGTATATTTCTAATAATTTTGTGTTACATTATGTACATTAATCTTATTTTAAATATAACTAAATGCACTAAAGTATGCTACTTTAGTATCTAAAAACAGTGCATCTACTGTTTTTTAGTTACTGTCAAACTAAATATGATAAAATTTGAAAGATATAAGTGAATTATCAATGAAGCTACATAGAAATTAAGTGTGCTTGTTTGTTTCTAGAATGGTGCACAATTTTTAAAAACTTATTTAATTTATTATTGGCTGTACTGGGTCTTTGTTGCTGCACAAGGGCTTTCTCTAGCCGTGGAGAGTAGGGGCTACTCTCCAGATGCAGCGCACAGGTTTCTCATTGCAATCGTTTCTCTGGTTCCACAGCACAGTCTCTATGGCTCACAGGCTTCAGTAGTTGTGGCCCATAGGCTCAGTAATTGTGGCTCATGGGCTCCAGAGCTCAGGATCAGTAGCTGTGGGCCCAGGCTTAGTTGCCTCACAGCATGTGGGATCTCTCTGGACCAAGGATCAAACCCATGTCTCCTCCAAGGCAAGGCAAATCCTTAACAACTGGACCACCGGGGAAGCCCTGTTTGCTGCTTTTTAATGTTCAGGAACTACCTTGCATTAGTGCTTATTTCATTCCTTTATTTAATTCATACTTAGATGCTCCAAGTTGTACTCATTGTCTTAGGTCTGCTGCTGCTAAGTTGCTTCAGTCATGTCTGACTCTGTGCGACCCCATAGACAGCAGCCCACCAGGCTCTCCCGTCCCTGGGATTCTCCAGGTAAGAACACTGGAGTGGGTTGCCATTTCCTTCTCCAATGCAGGAAAGTGAAAAGTGAAAGTGAAGTCGCTCAGTCATGTCTGACTCTTAGCGACCCCATGGACTGCAGCCCACCAGGCTCCTCGGTCCATGGGATTTTCCAGGCAAGAGTACTGGAGTGGGGTGCCATTGCCTTCTACTGTCTTAGGCCAGGTGTCCTCAAAAGCAAACTCTGAGACAGACGATTGCTTGAAGGAATTTTATTGAAGAATATCTTCAGGAACAGCTCTAGAAATGAATGATGGCATCAATGATTTGTTTTATTTTGTTTCTCTCTAAAATGTTGTTGTTTAGTCACTAAGTTGTTTCAGACTCTTTGTGACCCCAGGGACTGTAGGCTGCCAGGCTTCTCTGTCAATGGGATTTCCCAGGCAAGAATATGGGAGTGGGTTGTCATTTCCTTCTCCAGGGGATCTTTCCAACCCAGGCATGGAAACTGTGTCTCCTGCTCGGCAGGCAGATTCTTTACTACTGAGCTACCTGGGAAGCTCTCTCTCTAAAATAGATAATAGTAAAATAAATAAATTCACTCAGGCATTGTACAGGTAAAAAAGTATAATGTTATCTGACATGAAATTAGAGTTAATTTTATTTTCTCCTGTGCTTTTTTCTCATGCATATAATTATATATTTTAATTTATTTTTATTATATTTAAAACCTGGCTCCCCAGGAAATACTAGCAGCAGGCAATTTTCTTTAAAAACATTAGGCTGAAAACTAAAATGAATGCACATATAAATGAATTAATAGCATAATTATATGAATTCATTTTTACATTTTGCATAAAATTGACCCTTTTATTATTTTAGATGGCTATTAATTTTTCTTCCTTTACATAAAGGAAATATTTTTTGATTAAGGACATTAAAATACTTGTTCTTTGCCAGACTATATACTTTTGTACCAGACTTTGTTAAATATTGTATAATATTTTGAAATCAAAATGTTTATGTTTAAAAATGTTTTATATAATAAAATATAAAATAATTATATAAAAATAAGAAAAGTAAACAATTAAAAAAACAAGACATTATAGTAATGTATTGTTATTTAAGATCATACCCTAAGCCAAAACAGTTATAAGTTTAATGTAGCACTATGTGTTAAATACTAAGAAAATATAAGGATTGATAGGAATTTGTATTATTTCTGAGTTAATGATCATGTAGATTCAGATACAAGAGTAACATAACGTATAATCAGAGAATCCTAATTCAGTGCTTGAAGTCCTTGGCATTAAACATTTTTGAACTGACTAAATGTGGCCTATTCATGACAATTACTCTATAAGGAAGCTAACTGGGTCACAACTGAGGTATGGTTCAAGCTCTGTGGTGTTAGGCAACACTGCCCCCTAGAGGTTTTCGAAATATTCCCAGTAGACAAGGTTCCTGAACATCAAGAAAGGCTCAAGAAATTTCTCAACTGCAATGAACAAGCAATACTCTGCCCCCCCTGATGCGAAAAGCCAATTCATTGGAAAGCACCTTCATGCTGGGAAAGATGAAGGGCAAGAAGAGAAGGGGGTGACAGAGGATGAGAGGGTTGGATGGCATCAGCAACACAATGGACACGAGTTTGAGCAAACTCTGGAGAGGGTGAAGGACAGGAAAACCTGGAATGGTGCAGTCTGTGTAGTTGCAAAGAGTTGGACACGATTGGCGACAACAACAACAAGCAATGTGAAGGAAAATAGCAAATGGAAATACAGCCTCCTCACTTCAGGTGATGTTTATGAGATCTGAGAAACCTCTGTAAGAGGAAATGGAAATCTATCAACAACTGGAGCGAAGACGCGCTGACAAGTCGTTGGTTCATAAAAACAGCTCTGGGGAAATTAGGGAAAGGTTTGAATCAGGAGTGTTTTCTGCATTGTCTGAAACTGGCTTTGGAAATTTCAAATTATCTTCCTTGTAAAGACACTCAGTTCAATTCAGTTCAGTTACTCTGTCGTGTCTTGAGTGTTTAGGACCCTATTGACTGCAGCACGCCAGGACTCCCTGTCCATCACCAACTCCGGGAGTTTATACAAATTCCTGTCCATTAAGTTGGTGATGCCATCCAACCATCTCATCCTCTGTTATCCCCTTCTCCTCCTGCCCTCAATCTTTCCCAGCATCAGGGTCTTTTCAAATGAGTCAGTTCTTCACATCAGGTGGCCAAAGTATTGGAGTTTCAGCTTCAGCATCAGTCCTTTCAATGAATATTCAGGACTGATTTCCTTTAGGATGGACTGGTTGGATCTCCTTGCAGTCCAAGGGACTCTCTAGAGTCTTCTCCAACACCACAGTTCAAAAGCATCAATTCTTTGGTGCTCAGCTTTCTTCATAGTCCAACTATCACATCCATACATGACTACTGGAAAATCCATAGCCTTGACTAGACAGACCTTTGTTGGCAAAGTAATGTCTCTGCTTTTTAATAGGCTATCTAGGTTTTTCATAACTTTTCTTCCAAGGAGTAAGCATTTTAATTTCATGGCTGCAGTCACCACGTGAAGTGATTTTGGAGCCCCAAAAAATAAAGTCTGTCACTGTTTTTGCATCTATTTGCCATGAAGTGATGGGACCAGATGGCATGATCTTCGTTTTCCAAATGTTGAGCTTTAAGCCAACTTTTTCACTCTCCTCTTTCACTTTCATCAAGAGACTTTTTAGTTCCTCTTCACTTTCTGCCATAAGGGTGGTATTTGCATATCTGAGGTTATTGATATTTCTTCCGCAATCTTGCTCTAGCTTGTGCTTCATCCAGCCTAGCGTTTCTCATAATGTACTCTTCATATAAGTTAAATAAGCAGGGTGACAATACACAGTCTCGAGGTACTCCTTTTCCTATTTGGAACCAGTCTGTTGTTCCATGCCCAGTTTTAACTGTTGCTTCCTGACATGCATACATATTTCTCAAGAAACAGGTCAGGTGGTCTGGTATTCCCATTCCTTTCAGAATTTTCCACAATTTGTTGTGATCTACATGGTCAAAGTCTATACCATAGTCAATAAAGCAGAAATAGATGTTTTTCTGGAACTCTCTTCCTTTTTTGATGGTCCAACAGATGTTGGCAATTTGATTTCTGGCTCCTCTGCCTTTTCTAAAACCAACTTGAACATCTGGAAGTTCCTAGCTCACATACTGTTGAAGTTTACTCTGTAAAGAGGAAGGCTGTTCCATGAGAGAAAGATACACATATTAGGGTTTGCAATTCTTGATGCTGCAACTCTAATCTGAATGGGCAGATGATCAGAATGAGGAAGGCAGTGATTTATCAGTAATCAAGAGTGAAGAATGTCAGAGATCTGTGATGGAATTGAGGTTGACTGTCATCAAGAAGGGTCTTTTACATAAGAGAGCAAAGATACAGAGTGGAGAAGACTTGCAACATCATTTGCAATGTCATTTTTAAAACCATCTCCACCCAAAATATGAAAGGGAAATAATTTTAACTGGGCTTCATAAATGTGTGATGAATTTACATAAAATCCCACTGTTTGGCTGACTAGTCCATTAAAATATGGACTTTTGCTACACATATAGAAGAAATGCAGAAATTTGGGACACTATTAAAGTTATAGGAAAAGTCTATATTTTCTAATGAGTGCAGAAAAGTAAAGAAGTTATCTACTTCTTCAGAGATATTATCAGAAGTATGTATTGTCCACTAGAACCATATTGAGCAGTGGGAAATTCTAGGTTTTTATTCATTATTTTAAGCTATACATCCTAAGTGTCCTCATGGGAAGCCTCAAAAGGCAAAGAGACATTATTTGCCTTTATGTCACAGAAGAGATAATAAGCAAAGTAATTAAATATATTGAACTTGCCAGATATTGTTACTGTTTGAAATAAATGAACATGGTACAGTGTCATTGTGTTACCTTTGAGACTATCACATTTTAGCCAATCTTTTGGCACTTCAGTTTTCTCTATGTTGGTCAATAAATGGCATGACAACTTTTGAAAAACCTTCTTGTGACATTTTGGTAATATAATTAGTGAAAAGCCATCCATTTTTTTACTGGGATCCTCCCATGTATCTCAGGGTCTTTATGTACATTGGTCATTGATACCTCACAACAACTTCATTAGGTAGATTTTATTATTCACATTTTATGGAACTGAATTTTAATGTACATGATAGAGAGTTGGCATTCAAAGGATGCTATCTATGTTTTTTTTTTAATTTTAAAAATTTTAGAATAACGATAAGCGGATATAAATACTGGGCTTCCCTGGTGGCTCAGCTGGTAATGAGTCTGCCTGCAATGCAGGAGACATGGGTTTGATCCATGGGTTGGGATGATTCCCCTGGAGAGGGAAAGGGTACCCACTCCAGTATTCTGGCCTGGAGAATTCCATGGACTGTATAGTCCATGGGATTGCAAAGAGTCAGATACGACTGAGAGACTTTGATTTTCAATTTATGTAAATACTACAAATGTAGTACATATATTTCCCATATAAAGTGAAATCACTCAGTCATGTCTGACTCTTTGTGATCCTATGGACTGTAGCCTGCCAGGCTCCTCTGTCCATGGGATTCTCCAGGCAAGAATACTGGAGTGGGTTGCCATGCTTTTCTCCAGGGAATCTTCCCAACCCAAGGATCATACCTGCGTCTTTTGCAACTCATTCATTGCAAGCAGATTCTTTACCACTGAGCCACCAGGGAAGTCCCCATTTCCCATATAACCACAATCAATTTCTCATATTATTAATATCTAAAATTATCCTGGCCCATGAGTCACAACTTGTCAACTAATATTGATATATTATTAGATAAGTCCACACTTTCTTCAGATTTCCTTAGTTTTCACCTAATGTCCTTTTAGTCTTCTACAGTCCCATCCATATTACCGTCATGCTAATGTCGCCAGTTGTAATCCATTACTGCATAGATCATTAAACATTCTCCCTGGTATATATGTAACCTCCCACTATAACAGTGAGAAACCTGATACCATCATCTTAGAGTGTGAACATATGGAAACCTGGTAATAGAGTCCCTGCTCAGGTCTTACAAGTGCCAATCATAAGGGATCATAATACTTGACAGTTGATGTAACCCTCACATTCAGTCTTGGTCTGTGGGGTAAGAGTGATAGCAGTGGGGAAAGTCAAGTAGAAGCTTCTGAAATCATATTCCCACCAGCCCAGATACAAAGTCAAAAATAAAATCACCTGCGGGCAGGGGTGAAGGGATGGGGAGGTTAAGATGAGTGTCATCTCCGAAGAGTTAAAAGAATACAAGGGCGGTATACATTGTATTTCTAATCAATCCACCATGGTGGACAATAAGTATAAAAACTAGAAGGAACAAGTTGCAGAGGAATTTTGTCCTGCAGAAGGAGGAAGCTCCACCATCACTGGCTCTATCTTCTAAAAAGTAGGGGAAACGGATTTGCAATGACATGCATAGGATAGGTTTTGAGAAGGTGTACAATGGAAGGAACACACACAGCAGAGGAAATGTTCTGTCAATAGTCTTTCTCTTGTATTATTTCATCTTGCTTTTCCTTTTGATGAAAGAATTAACACTTGTGAAGCATAAATTATGATACGGGTGCAGAAGAGAGTCACTCCTCTTCTTTGCATGCACATTCTGTGCCAGTTTTATACTCATAAAAAGGGCTTTATGGCTATCATATGGTCCAGCCAAGTTCAGGCCTTATGGCCTGGAGTATACTCTTTGCATATGAGCATCAACAACCTTAACTGCTGTTGTAAATTAATGGGGTTCTGGGATCCAGACTTTTTAACCAGATAGCTGCTTTATGTCTCCTTCTGTCTTAAATTCTGTATGGGAATTGTACTTTGCATGAGGGAGTGTTCATTATCATAATATTCTTTCTTCTATTTGTGGTGAGCCAGTATGCTATATTTCAAAAAATATACCACTGTATAAAGGATGAAATACCAACATTAATTTTTGCTTGTTTGTAGAAATTTTTCAGAAATAGGGAGTGAAAATATTTGCCTGGCTACCAAGTTGTTCTTACTAAGTCAATAAAATGTATTTAATATGTTCAGTTGAAAAATAAATTGAACACATTTTAAATTTTTTATCTAAATTAAATTATACAAAAATTAATAAAACAACATAGAAATGCATTATCAAAACAAAATATATTCCACATAACTCTGATAAATCTTTATTGTGATTAGTTGCATTGAGTTCAAAATAAATAAATATATAGTTGAATAAATATATAGTAATTGTATTTTCAATTATATTTATTTTATGCATTAAAAGAAGTAAGTATTTTGATTCAACGATTTTTATATTCATTGCTTAAGAGACAATTAAATCATCTTTCTTATCTCTTTGAAATGAAATGAAAGCAAAAAATTAATATATGTTGGAAGAGTTTTATATACATATGCACATATCTTATCAATTACTACTGAAATTTATAATTTTTATCAGTGTTAAGTCTTAAATTGGGATTTGTTGAACAAAGAGAAAAATAACTGATCAGATTTTATATGTATGTCACTTATTGCACATTTTCAAAACTCAATCCTTTATGGAAGCTACCTTAGTGCTTAAAGAGGTGGCATTTAGACAATTATTCAGTGAACCAGTATAGTCAATTTTCTTCCCCCAACTAATAAAGATGGGAGTAAAATTTACTTAAGTATATATGAATTAAAAATTTTTATTTAGTATATATGAATTAAATTTCCATTTGAAGATGAAATCTATCTGTAGGCTTTTCATGCATTTAAAATTAGAGTGAAGAGTGCAGTTCATGATACACATAAATGTTTTTAATTTTTTATGGGAAAATGTAAGCTCACCTAGAATATTGAGAACTACTTATGAAAACTCTCATCTGCTGGTGTAAATGGCCTGCTCTAAAGTAACACTTATTTTAAAGTATTTATGTATAAAATCATTTAGTTCTTCATTCTGGTGCCTATTTTCCATATACATGGAGAGTATGGCAAAGAGGTTGTACTTTGAGTAAAAATAAAAAGTAATATCCAATAACCCTTATTTCAAGAAATAAAATATTATATAGTTCAGTTCAATTCAGTTCAGTTGCTCAGTCATGTCTGACTCTTTGCAACCCCATGAATTGCAGCATGCCAGGCTTCCCTGTCCATCACCAACTCCCGGAATTCACTCAAACTCACGTCCATCGAGTCGGTAATGCCATCCAGCCATCTCATCCTCAGTTGTCCCCTTCTCCTCCTGCCCCTAATCCCTCCCATATCAGAGCCTTTTCCAATGAGTCAACTCTTCGCATGAGGTGGCCAAAGTACTGGAGTTTCAGCTTTAGCATCATTCCTTCCAAAGAACACCCAGGACCGATCTCCTTTAGAATGGACTGGTTGGATATCCTTGCAGTCCAAGGGACTCTCCAGAGTCTTCTCCAACACCACAGTTCAAAAGCATCAATTCTTCAGCGCTCAGCTTTCTTCACAGTCCAACTCTCACATCCATACATGACCATTGGAAAAATCATAGCCTTGACTAGACGGACCTTTGTTGGCAAAGTAATGTCTCTGCATTTGAATATGCTATCTAGGTTAGTCATAACTTTCCTTCCAAAGAGTAAGCATCTTTTAATTTCCTGGCTGCAATCACCATCTGCAGTGATTTTGGAGCCCCAAAAATAAAGTCTGACACTGTTTCCACTGTTTCCCCATCTATTTCCCATGAAGTAATGGGACCGGATGCCATGATCTTAGTTTTCTGAATGTTGAGCTTTAAGCCAACTTTTCCACTCTCCTCTTTCACTTTCATCAAGAGGCTCTTTAGTTCTTCATTTTCTGCCATAAGTGTGGTGTCATCTGCATACCTGAGGTTATTGAGATTTCTCCTGGAAATCTTGATTCCAGCTTGTGCTTCTTCCAGCCCAGTGTTTCTCATGATGTACTCTGCATATAAGTTAAATAAGCAGGGTGACAATATACAGCCTTGACGTACTCCTTTCCCTATTTGGAACCAGTCCATTGTTCCATGCCCAGTTCTAACTGTTGCTTCCTGACCTGCATACAAATTTCTCAAGAGGCATGTCAGGTGGTTTGGTATTCCCATCTCTTTCAGAATTTTCCACAGTGTATTGTGATCCACACATCAAAGGCTTTGGCATAGCCAATAAAGCAGAAATAGATGTTTTTCTGAAACTCTCTTGCTTTTTCAATGCTCCAGCGGATGTTGGCAATTTGATCTCTGGTTCCTCTGCCTTTTTTAAAACCAACTTGAACATCTGTAAGTTCACAGTTCATGTATTGCTGAAGCCTGGCTTGGAGAATTTTGAGCATTACTTTACTAGCATGTGAGATGTGTGCAATTGTGTGGTAGTTTGAGCATTCTTTGGCATTGCCTTGCTTTGGGATTGGAATGAAAACTGACCTTTTCCAGTCCTGTGGCCACTGCTGAGTTTTCCAAATTTGCTGGCATATTGAGTGCAGCCTTTTCACATTATCATCTTTCAGGTGTTGAAATAGCTCAACTGGAATTCCATCACCTCCAATAGCTATGTTCATAGTGATGCTTTCTAAGGCCCACTTGACTTCACATTTCAGGATGTCTAGCTTTAGGTGAGTGATCACATCATCGTTATTATCTTGGTCATGAAGATTTTTTTGTACAGTTCTTCTGTGTATTCTTGCCACCTCTTCTTAATATCTTCTGCTTCTGTTAGGTCCATACCATTTCTGTCCTTTATCGAGCCCATCTTTGCATGAAATATTCCCGTGGTGTGTCCAATTTTCTTGATGAGATCTCTAGTCTTTCCCATTCTGTTGTTTTCCTCTATTTCTTTGCACTGATAGTTAAACACTTGCATATATAGTTCTCCATTATCACATTTCCTCTTTCCTTTCCCAGTAATAACGACTATTCTTGATTTGTCATCCCCAGGCATGTATTTCCACAGTTAATACATATTTGTGTTTATCCAAAACTATATAACATTTTTTTCTTTTATTTTTTAACTTTACAATATTGTATTGGTTTTGCCATTTTTAACACACTAAATTGCATTACTAGAAAGTACAATCCATGAAGAGAGGAATCTTTGATGAATTTGTTTACTGATGTATACTATAAGCATGCAGCACATATTAACTACTCAATAAATATTCATTAAGGAAAAAATTTAATTAGTGATACATGGAAAATCCAAGAAAGTAAACTGAAAAGGAAAGAAGAAATCCATACTGATTTCCATAGCCTACAAAAACTGTTACAACAATCACTATCTGACATACAATACAAAACACTTTTTAACAGAATAAAATGAAAGGATTCATTTGTTTGAACAATAAAAAAGATCAAATGCTTATGACTAAAGTATACAGTAATGTACAGTAACAATATATATGAAACAAATTTTCAAACTTTCTTAAAGAAGTAGTGCATGCAAACAAAACCTTAAAAATTGCGAAGACAAATGGTTAAGAATACACAAAATCATTAAACTTTTTAGTTCTAAATTTAATGTGACCTTGGTCAATATATAATTATGTTCATTTTTCCCAGAATTAAAAATTTGAATCTAAAAATTATATGATCAATTAAACAAATATGTACATCCAGAAAAACTACTCACAAAAAATTAGAAGGGACATGTTCACCCAGACCAGCAATTTATGATACAACAATACAGCATCAATAATTAAACCATTTCCCAATACATCCATGAAATTAGTTTGGTGGCATCACAGACCAGTAGAACAGAATAGACAGCAGATGATTTATGGACAATGATGTCACCATCTGAGAGTAAGTCAAGTTCAAAGAGCGATTCACACTGTACAGAAGAATTAATTCTAGACACATCATACAGCTAAACATAAAAAAAAAAAATGAACCAGAAGTGTGAAAAATTTACTACTCATTCTGATTTACAGTGTCCTTTAATTTTTGCAGCATACTTGATGTTAAAGAAAAGTGTACGTGATGGCGTTAAACAGGAATAAACAAAGGAATCACACTGTGCAACTTAACTACATGCAATTTCAATTTGTCAATCATACCTTGATAAAATTATGGATAAACATTGCTCTTCTGATAGGAGTAAGATTGAACTCAAGTACTGGGGTGAGCTAGTGAAGGCTGTACCCTAGGACCTTGCAGGAATTGGTCAAAGTGACTAGTCCCCTGTTTTTGCTGATTGGTTAGAAGTTAGACATCTATCCTCTCACAGGGCTGGGAGCTAGAGGTGCTATTTTTCCTCCTGATTACATTTCAAAGGCATGGCGCCCAGGTCTGTGGGAAAGAGGCTTGGAGAATATTTGAGTCTTAAAGGATCAGAGAAATAATTTCAATTGCAGATTTTCTACAGCAAATGCTCTAAGGAAGGGGAGGTCAGGAGCATACATTCAGGAAGGTTTAGCGAAGCCAAGTGGAAGATTTAGTCCATCTTGGTCAATGGTCAGTTAGTCCACCTCTGTAAATACATCCAATAAACTGTTTTTCCTTTTCATTCCACTGCTGGGGAATGTTGCACCAGAAAGCTTATTCAGTTGGTTCAGCCGCTCAGTCGTGCCTGACTCTTTGCTACCCCATGGACTGCAGCACGCCAGGCCTCCCTGTCCATCTCCAAGTCCCAGACCCTACTTAAACTCATGTCCAACGTGTCAGTGATGCCATCCAACCATCTCATCCTCTGTCGTCCCCTTCTCCTCCCTCCTTCAATCTTTCCCAGCATCAGGGTCTTTTCAAATGAGTTCATTCTTTGCATCAGATGGCCAAAGTATTGGAGTCTCAGCTTCAGCATCAGTCCTTCCAATGAACATTCACAACTGATTTCCTTTGGATCTCCTCGCTGTCCAAGGGACTCTCTTTCATGAGTCTTCTCCAACACCACAATTCAAAAGCATCAATTTTTCACCACTCAGCTTTTGTTTATAGTCCAACTCTCATACCCATACATGACCACTGGAAAAACCATAGCTTTGACTAGATGGACCTTTGTTGGTAAAGTAATGTCTCTGCTTTTTAATATACTGTCTAGGTTGGTGATAGCTTTTCTTCCAAGAAGCAAGTGTCTTTTAATTTCATGGCTGTAGTCACCATCTGCAGTGATTTTGGAGCCCAAGAAAATAAAATATCTCACCGTTTCCATTATTTCCCTATCTATTTGCCATGAAGTGATGGGACCAGATGCCATGATCTTAGTTTTCTGAATGTTGAGCATTAAGCCAACTTTTCCACTCTCCTCTTTCACTTTCATCAAGAGGCTCTTTAGTTCTTCTTCACTTTCTGTCATAAGAGTGGTGTCATCTGCATATCTGAGGTTATTGAGATTTCTCCTGGAAATCTTGATTCCAGCTTGTGCTTCTTCCAGCCCAGCGTTTCTCATGATGCTGCATAGAAGTTAAATAAACAGGGTGACAATATACAGCCTTGACATACTCCTTTTCCTATTTGGAACCAGTCTGTTGTTCCATGTCCAGTTCTAACTGTTGCTTCCTGACCTGCATACATATTTCTCAGGAGACAAGTCAGATGGTCTGCTATTCTCATCTCTAAGAATTTTCTACAGTTTGTTTTTGGCATAGTCAATAGAACACAAATAGATATTTTTCTGGAACTCTCTTACTTTTTTGATGATTTAGCAGATGTTGGCAATCTGACCTCTGGCTCCTCTGCCTTTTCTATATCCAGCTTGAATATCTGGAAGTTCATGATTCATGTGCTGGTGAAGCCTGGCTTGGAGAATTTTGAGTTTATTAAGTGTGACTAATAAGATATAATCTTCATTTCAATTTCTTCTAGACCATCAGCATTGCTAAGATTTCTTCTATTACACCTAGAGTTTATAACTTATGGCATTTAAAATTATAATTTCATGTCACTGTTTAAGAATCCCAGCAATTGTTTCAAATTGAGAAAAGTAACTGTATTTTGCTGGAAATTTTAGAACTTGATCACACTTTCTCTTTCACAAAATACATTCTTGAGTAATTAACTCCTCCTATGATTTACCATATCTTATAATTTATAAACATCCTTACATATTTTAAAAAACAAACTGTACTATTTGTATTTGCCAAAATAACTTTGGACTGTGTAGGCTTAATTCCATGTATTTAACTGAATGCATCTTTTTGGAAGTTTTGGCAAACTCTGTCCAATATAAATTATGTTTTCAATAATTTTTCTTATTTCTCTTGATCAAAATGATTTTCTATATATTTTCTACTTTTAAAACACCATCCAAACTAAAATTTTGTCCATCCCTCTTTTATTATTCTGAATATAGTCTGTTATAATGTATTCATTGAACTTTCCATCTCTCTCTCTCTTTCTTTATATGTTAGTATCACCATTTCAAAATGTTTGCTTTACAACTTTATTTTCCAAATACAGTACCTAGATTGGAGTACTTTTGATACACATGATTGATGAATGCATGACAGCATGATGTGAAACAAATGTCCTAATAAATTTCTACATGTTTTTATTATTTTAAATTTTATAAACTTTTTAAACCCTATATCTCCCTGAAGTTGTTTAACCTAAGCTTCTCAGTGCTGGTGTATAAGTGATAGAAAAAATTATTGAATTTAGATATTTCTTTTTTTTTTCTAGTTCACATTTCCAAGTTCATATCCACTTTCTTCTGTTCATTTGATATCATGCTTCTTTTTTTGAAACTTTCTTGACCAGCATTATTTGAAGTCTTTCAAAACACAAAGCTTAGAAGTATAATGACATCAATTAAAATTTTCTCCTCCATTCTTCAAAAATGTAGTTCATTAAATGACACCATTATATTATATCATTTAGACATGTTTTCAAGTTTATAAAGTGCACTGTTTAAAATAATTAATATGATACTTTGAAATAGCTTAGTTCTGTTAGCCTATATTTCAAGTCTCCAAAGAACACCTTCAAAAGTAATACTTATAGATATGATTTTATCCATTTGATTATTAATTTTACCCTGGGCTTATTCTAGATATACTGATGCGTGCATGTGTGCTAAGTTGCTTCACTTGTGTTGGACTCTGCGTGATGCTATGGACTGTAGCCTACCAGATTTCTCTGTCCATGGGATTCTCCAGGCAAGAATAGTGGAGTGGGTAGCTATTCCCTTCTCCAGGAGATCTTCCTGACTCAGGGATCAGACCCAGGTCTCATGCTTTGCAGGCAGATTCTTTACCATTAGAGCCAGGGAAGCCCCAGACATTATTACTACAGTCTCTAAAAAAACACACATACACACACAAATAGTGCCTTCTGTGCTTGCTAGCCTGCAAATTCCAAGATTAACTATAAAGACTAATTTTGAGCACATACTTGCTCAGATTACTGATCTATAAAAGGAATGCCATAAGTCAAATTGTGAAAATGAGGAAATTATGAACTAGTCACACTAAGTCTACAGAGTAAGTGCCTTGCCCTAGATTACAAATCATTCATCTGGCATTAAATCCTATTTCCTGTAAGACTGTGGATATATAAATACATTTGAATGTAAGTGTGTATTTGCACTTGTAATCTACACAATCATTAGGAAATTCATCAAACCACACTGAGAATAAGATAACCCCATATTTTTATTACAGCTGCTGAGTTTACATTATATAGTGGGCTAGCCAGAGAAGCCCCAGAGAGATTAATGGAATGAAAATAGATGAAGAAGGAGGTATGGAACAATTATCTTATTTGTACAGAACAGAGAGAAAATTCTAAGCAATGGCATTGAAGAGAGCAGTGAGTACCCAAATTTTTCATTATTCCACAGAACAAGGTGCGCCCAGATCACCCATTTGCACTATGTTCAAGTTTCAGAAAAGGGGAGCCACCTTATCTGGTGAACTTCACTTGCTATCAGGAACATGCCAAGAGAGACAGTGAACCCCACCCCCATATCACATTCCATGTATGTCCGTTAGTTTAAAAGGGGACAATACACTTAGGGCACAAGTAGTTTCTTCACAGTGGACTCTGTGCCGTGAGGGCCCTGGGTACAACTTTACCTGCCAAGAATGCTGACATTGGCCAAAGGTCTTTGTCCTCTTTGCAAACTGGCTCATCACAAATTTTCAGACTTGTAAATCTGCAGGTAACATTTATGTACTTGTGCTAATAATGGTATATATCATGGTTGTTGTTTGTTGTTCAGTCACTCATTTGTGTCCAACTCTTTGTGACCTCATGGACTGTAGCACGCCACACTTCCCTGTCCTTCACTATCTCCCAGAGTTTGCTCAAACTCGTGTCCATTGAATCAGTGATGCCATCCAACCATCTCATCCTCTGTCTCCCCCTTTTCCTCCTGCCCTCAGTCTTTCCCAGCATCAGGGTCTTTTCCAATGAGTTGGCTCTTTGCATCAGGTGGCCAAAGTATTGGAGCTTCAGTTCAGCATCGGTCCTTCTGGTGAATATTCAGGGTTGATTTCCTTTAGGATTAACAGATTTGATCTCCTTGTTGTCCAAGGGACTCTCAAGAGTCTTCTCCAGCATCACAGTTTGAAAGCATCAGTTCTTTGGCACTCAGCCTTCTTTATGGTCCAACTCTCATATCCATACAGGACAACTGGAAAAAATCATAGCTTTGACTATTCTGACCCTTGTGAGAAAATGATATTTCTACTTTTTAATATGATATATTGGTTTGTCACTTTGAAAAGACTGAATATTTTTATGAAGACCAGGTAATAAATTCTAATTAATATTTTCATAAATTAATGATAAAGGTAGTCTCCAGATTCCACTGAAACTACTGTGATGTCAATATATACATTTTAAATGCTCAACTTTTAAAAAAGTTATTGCAAAAACTAATTTCCCAACTTTTGAAATCCAAGAATCCTTATATATATATATAAAGAATGCATTTTAAAATAAGTATTGTTTTGATATACACAATGGAGTATTATTCAGCCATTAAAAAGAACACATTTGAATCAGTTCTAATGAGGTGGATGAAACTGGAGCCTATTATACAGAGTGAAGTAAGCCAGAAAGAAAAACACCAATACAGTATACTAACGCATATATATGGAATTTAGAAAGATGGTAACAATAACCCTGTGTACGAGACAGCAAAAGAGACACTGATGTATAGAACAGTCTTATGGACTCTGTGAGAGAGGGAGAGGGTGGGAAGATTTGGGAGAATGGCATTGAAACATGTAAAATATCATGTATGAAATGAGTTGCCAGTCCAGGTTCGAAGCACGGTACTGGATGCTTGGGGCTGGTGCACTGGGACGACCCAGAGGGATGGAATGGGGAGGGAGGAGGGAGGAGGGTTCAGGATGGGGAACACATGTATACCTGTGGCGGATTCATTTTGATATTTGGCAAAACTAATGCAGTTATGTAAAGTTTAAAAATAAAATAAAATTAAAAAAAAAAAAAGAAAAGAAGTATTGTTTTGGATTGGTATTGAGGACTTATATAAAACAAAAACACAATAATTCCTACCCAGAAATGTTTCAGTAATGCTTTATAATCAAACATGCTAATATTCTAACTCATATTCTTTTGCTATGTAATTTCAGGTGTCACCATTCCCTATTATGTCCCATGCACTCTGTTTCAGGGATGATAAACTAATTCTTTATGAGACTAATTCTTTATCACTTTGCACTTCTAATCCTGATAAAGTTTCTGAACTGCATAGTTATCTTTGCTTTAACTAAAGTTTTAGATAGGTGTGTTACAGCAATAAAATCCTCATTTTCTAGAACACTTATTTTGAGACACTTTGGCCACTCCCATATGAATATACACCTAATTGTAATGGTGAGATCAGGGGTTAAGTAGATTAAAATAAAGTGGAAACCCTATGATATCTGAATAATTCATAACACTTGCCTTCACAGAGCAGAATTTCCAGTTACCTCAAACAAACCTTTGAAAAGAAGACTGAAGACAGCACCTTAGCTTGTTAAGTGCAGAAAAACTATGGACCAGTAAAGACTTTCAGGAAGATACCAATAAGTCTTTGTTAAGTAAGCATGGAATTTTAAATGTTTAATGACAGCAAAGGATATAGACTATACCTTTAATCACAAAACCATTGTCCACAGATATAACTTGAACCACTGAATTGTATATTCTAAATTTTAATAAATTGTGTAGAATTAAAGAAAAAATTTACAATTGTATAACATATATAAAACAAAGCAAAATGTTATTGCCTTTACTTTTCTCAATTGCCTTGAAACATGTATAATATCATATATGAAACGAGTCGCCAGTCCAGGTTTGATGCACGATACTGGATGCTTGGGGCTGGTGTACTGGGACAACCCAGAGGGATGGTACAGGGAGGGAGGAGGGTTCGGAATGGGGAGTGCGTGTATACCTGTGGCAGATTCATTTTGATATATGGCAAAACCAATACAATATTGTAAAGTTAAAAAATAAAATAAAATAAAAATAAAATGTGAAAAAAAAAGAAATAAAAGCTATCTTTATTGGTAATCAGACAGTAATTTTTTAAACATGTAGTTCTTTAGTGTCTTGGCCTTGCATTCTTTACAGAAATGGTATATGTAATAACTGCTATTAAAAAGTCACTGGGTTATTTCCTTTAAAGACAGATACTGAAAACTCAGATATATTACCATTATCCATTATATCCTTCCTATTTCCTAAACTACCCTGGATGTATCAATATCTCCTTCATGTCAGCAGTGTTATAAATCCCTAGAGCATTATGTAAATCATGCTATTAGTTGGAAATTACAGAAAGGACATGCATTGCAAAATGGCAGCATAATAACTTGGAATTGCTTAATATATATCAGCAAGTATTTGAGATATAAAAGGAAGGCAGTATATTTAGTGACAGAATGGCCATTTTAGATTTAAGCAGATCTTAATTCAAAAGTGCGTGCCCTACATCTATGGAAAAACTAATGATTGGTTTTGAAATTTAGTTTCCTTATCCTTAATGTAGGGTTAGCTTTACCTTAAAATTTTGTAGCATATATTCAATAAAATATTATAGTTAAAGATGTCTCAGTTAATATACATTCTCAGTTAAATTATTTGCTGCTGTCATGCTTCTAAGGATAATAAAAAGTCATTTTAATTCTGTTATTTCTACAATTAAATTTTATAGCATGATAAAATTTTGTTATTTCACTCTACCTTGCTTCCTATGAGTTTAGTTATATTCACCATGGTGTAAATAATTTCCAAAGTAGCATTTATATTGCTGCAATAAATAATTGGGACAGAAGGAGAAGAGGGCATCAGAGAATGAGATGGCTGGATGGCATCACTGATGCAATGTACATGAACTTGGGCAAACTCTGGGAGATGGTGAGGGACAGGAAAGCCTGGTGTGCTGCAGTCCATAGGGTCACAAAAACTCAGACACAACTGGGTGACTGAACAATAACAACAAAGACATCATAGAGAGGTTTTTTGTGAATATAATTAACATTAAAATACTAGGTCATTATCTTGCCATTCACACCTGTAATCTGGATTACTTCTCAACCCTTCCCTTAACTGTCTCTTGCAAAATTTACAATAGTTTCTTCCGTATATATTCCAAAAAGACATTCTAAAGCTCTCAACTTCTTAACTTCTCTGCAGTATTAAACAGTGTTGGCTCTTTCCTTCTTCTTTTATTTTATTGTGATGAGAACAATTAACATTAGATTTGCTCTTTTAATAGATGTGGAAGTACACTGCACACACAGTGTCGTTACCCATAGGCACAATGTTATACAGAAGACCTCTAGAACTTATCCATCTTGCATAACTAAAATTTTTATACCTGTTGATTAGCAACGCCCCATCTCCTCTTCCCCTCACCTCCTGACAACCACCATTATATTCTCTGCTTCTGTGACTATTTTTTAGATAACTCATATAAATAGAATAACACAGTATTTGTCTTTCTGTGATTTGCTTATTTCACTTAGCATAGTGTTCTCAGAGTTCATCAGTATTGTCACACAGAGCAGGATTTCCTTCTTTTAGGAGAACAGTATTCTATCATATGTATATACCACATTTTATTTATTCATTTGTCTGTAGACATTTAGGTTGTATATATCTTGGCTACAGTAAAAACCATTGCAATAGACATGGGAGTCTGATATCTCTTCAAGATCCTCATTTCAATTCTTCTAGATATATACCCAGAAGTGATATTTGGTTGATAAGGCAATGGCAACCCACTCCAGTACTCTTGCCTGGAGAATCCCATGGATGCAGGAGCCTGGTAGGGTGCAGTCCATGGGGTCGCTAAGAGTCGGAGACGACTGAAGCGACTTAGCTAGCTAGCTATAGGTAGATCCTGATCTTAATTCTTCTGTGTATATACCCAGAAGAGATTTTTTATTTATAATATAGGTAGTATGGCTCAGATAGTAAAGAATCCGCCTGTAATGGGTTCAGTCCCTGGGTTGAGAAGATCCCCTGGTGAATGGAAAGAGTATCCACTGCAGTATTCTGGGCTAGAGAATTCCACGGACTGTATAGTACATGGGGTCACAAAGAGTTGGACACGACTGAGCGACTTTCACTTTCATAGGTAGCTCTGGTTTTAATTTCTTGAGGAAACTCCATACTGTTTTATATAGCAGCTGCACCGTTTGTATTCACCAACAGTGCAAAATAGTTCTAATTTATCTGCATCCTCGCCAACACTTGTCTTTTGTTTTATTGATGATAGCCAACCTAACAGGTAAGCACTGCTTTCTCACTGTGGTTTTGTTTTGCAAGTCCTTAGTGATAAATGACAGTGAGCATCTTTTCATATATCTTTAGGAACAGGTAGGAGAAAAGCTTCATGACATTGATCTTGGCAGTGATTTCTTGTGTATGACACTTAAGCACAGGCAACAAAAGCTAAAATAGATGAGTAGGACTATAACAAACTAAAACAATTCTGCATGGCAAAGAAACAACAGAGTAAAACATGTAAACCAAACACTGGGGCAAAATAGTTTTGAATCCACATATATAAGGTATTAACATTCAAAATTGTGAGGAACTCCTGCAATTCAATAGCAGAGAGCCTAATACCCCAATTTTAAAATAGGCTATCCCTTTTTCCTTGGAATATTCTCTTCCTGGTCTGTGACATTAGACTTTCCTGGTTTTTCTGTTACCACTGGGTGCATTCCTCTATTTCCTATTTATTAGCTTATCTTCAGGTATTGCAATTCTACCTTTTGGCACAAGGCCTTGTTCCCTTCCTATTCTGTGTACTCTCTCATGACTGTGAATCAGGAAGTAAATCATGTTTCTTTCTGTAGCCTTGTTTTCATCTCTTTGCTCTAGACTTGTGAACACAACTGTAATACTATAAAGATTTCAACCCTTTATTTGAAACCATTGGAGCGCTATGAGCCTAAAATTTAAGTAACATTCAAATTTTAGATAGGCTAACAAACTGGATATTATGGAAACTATAACCAGTACACAAAGCCATCCTGAATTTTAAATATTTATATTAAGTGTGCATAATATACTCTCATATTGGTTTAGATAATTTTAGCTCAGTCAGTAAAGAATCTGCCTGCAGTGCAGGAGACACAGGTTTGATCCCTGGGTCAGGAAGATCCCTTAGAGAAGGAAATGGCAAAATACTCCATTATCCTTGTCTGGAAAATCCCATGAACAGAGGAGCCTGGCGGGCTATAGTCCATGGGATCTCAAGAGTCAGACATGACTTAGCGACTAAACCATCACCTGTCCACTGTCAAACAAGTTGCTACCTATTTTTGAGAACAAATCATATGATTTTCAAGGAACTTTGAATTTTAAATACTGAAGTAAGAGATTGTGGACCCATAGTTCTCTTTGTATATTAAAAAGAAAAAAAAATCCAAAACAAGAATTTACAAAGATAAATTTATAATCATTCATCTCCCAGTTTATCTTCTTTTTCCACTTCACTTACCAGCTCTAATAAACATTCAGCAAGGCAAACCTAGAAATTAAATTTTTTTCTGTTACCTTTTAGGTTAAATTATTCAGGGTTTTTTTGTTTGTTTGTTTGTTTGTTTGTCTTTTTGGTGTTAATACATTCACCTATATGTGTAGACATGAGTACACGTGCACATACCCATGCACACACACACTATCTATGAGTTCACCACTTCCCATTTTCCAAGTATGGTCATACCCTAATTGATTTACAATGATAATTCTTCATTTGGCCTCCATCATGCCTGGTGGCTCAGAGGGTAAAGCATCTGCCTGTAATGCAGGAGACCTGGGTTCAATTCCTTGGTCAGGAAGATCCCCTGGAGAAGGAAATGGCAACCCACTTCAGTACCCTTGCCTGGAAAATCCCATGGACGGAGAAGCCTGGTAGGCTACAGTCCATGGGGTCACAAAGAGTCAGACATGAATGAGCAACTTCACTCACTTCACTCATCCAATTTTGATCTCTTCCAAGTGATTCTTTACCTTTAAGGACATAATGATCATGTACATGCAAAAACTCTCCCCTCCAAACAATGACACCCTGTGCTATTTCCTCTGTCTGGAATTAATATGCATTTCTCCTTCATTCAATTCAGTCCAGTTACTCAGTTGTGTCCAACTCTTTCCACCCCATGGACTGCAGCATCTTCTGTGTCCATCACCAACTCCCAGAGTTTACTCAAACTCATATCCATATCCATTTTGATGATGCTTTCCAACCATCTCATCCTGTCATCCCCTTCTCCTCCTACCTTCAATCTTTCCCAGCATCAGGGTCTTTTCCAGTGAGTCAGTTCTTAACATCAAGTGGCCAAAATATTGAAGTTTCAGCTTCAACATCTGTCCTTCCAATGAATATTCAGGACTGATTTCCTTAGGA
This sequence comes from Bubalus kerabau, assembly GCF_029407905.1. Taxonomy (NCBI): domain Eukaryota; kingdom Metazoa; phylum Chordata; class Mammalia; order Artiodactyla; family Bovidae; genus Bubalus; species Bubalus kerabau. The sequence continues at coordinate 64,056,027 of NC_073635.1, forward strand.
TGGACAGGTTTGATCTCCTTGCAGCCCAAGGGACTCTCAAGAGTCTTCTCCAACATCACAGTTCAAAAGCATTCTTTATAGTCCAACTCTCACTTCCATTCATGACTACTGGAAAAACCATAGCTTTGACTAGAAGGTCCTCCCCTTCATTAGTAGCTACTGAAAGTAGCAGAGGGGCTTCCTAGGTGGCTCATTGGGTAAAGAATCCTCCTGCAATGCAGGAGATGCAGGAGCCCCGGGTTCAAACCCTGGGTCAAGAAGATCCCTTGAAGGAGGGCATGGCAAACTATTCCAGTATTCTTGCATGGAGAATCCCATGGACAGAGGAACCTGGCATGCTACAGTCCAGAGGGTTGCAAAGAGTCAGACACAACTGACATAACTTATCCCGCACACAAAGTAGGAGACAAGACACCACAAGGTGCTATGTGTTATTCTGGAGTTTGACTGTCTAGGTTTAAACCTATTATCTAAACCAAATTCTTTATACTTATTTTTTTCCCCTCTCAGCACTTACCATGTTTATAATTTAATAATTTTGTTTTGTTAATAAAATATGACTGTAAGTTAATCTCTACCACTGAATTGCAAACTATAAGAAGACAAAAATTATTTTAATAATTCTATTTATAAAAAATTGTTGGAGAAGGAAATGGCAATCCACCCCAATATTTTTGCTTGGAGAATCCCATGGACAAAGGAACCTGGCTGACTACAGCCCATGGGTTGCAAAGAGTCAGACACGACTGAGTGACTAACACAGATAAAAAATTTTGTCACATATAGAAGGAATTTAAAACCATATGTCATTAATTAGATAAAATAAAATGTTATAAAAATAATTCAGAAAGAATTTTAACTAGCAACAGATCTTTGTTCTTAGCTATTTTTATTGGTAATACAAGGTATTTTAAGCAATAAAGTAGAATTCCTGTGTATCACTGGATCTGGGTTTTTCAAATGTGTGTAAAGTAATGGAGTACATTTTCAATAGCTCAGTTCAGTTCAGTTCAGTCGCTCAGTCGTATCTGACTCTTTGCGACCCCATGAACCACAGCATGCCATGCCTCCCTGTCCATCACCAACTCCCGGAGTCCACCCAAACCCATGCCCATTGAGTCGGTGATGCCATCCAACCATCTCATCCTCTCTCATCCCCTTCTCCTCCTGCTTTCAATCTTTCCCAGCATCAGGGTCTTTTCAAATGAGTCAGCTCTTTGCATCAGGTGGCCAAAACATTGGAGTTTCAGCTTCAACATCAGTCCTACCAATGTACACCCAAGACTGATCTCAATAGTATTTTTGTAATTAGAATTTACAAATTAGACTTTTAAGAAAAAATAACTTTCCAAGAACATAATCCCTGAAAATGATTTAATTTAAACCCATGACTTTATAGGATTTCTATTTAGGCCAATATCCCTTTTAAATGCCAGACTGCCAGGCTCCCTTCATGAAGATCAGGGCCTGTAATTGAATAAAAATACTTATAAATATTTTTTAAATTGTTTAAAATATAATTTTACATAAATGGTAAGAATTAATTTGGGAAATCAAAAATTGTTTGTAATTAAATTGCAGATTGTAGTATTACATTGAATACATTTTGTGTTTTTGGTCTATAATAATAAAGATACAGGTTGCTGTACATCACAAAGTCAAAAAAATCAATGTAAATTAAGTTGAAGCTTGAGTGGGTAGCTCTGTTCAAAATCAGTGTTGATTTAAAAATCAATGGAAGTTTAAACAAACATGCTTTGTTTTATCAATATAGCATGCATAACAGTAGGAAAGGATAAAGAATGCAAAAAAAAATAATAATAAAAATATAAAGGAACACCCAGCCTATATGTGTAGATGTATAGGTACACACTTAAACACAAATCTACCTGAATCAGTGATCCAAACATGCTTAACACAGATTCATCTAAACCTATATTCTTGCTAGGAAATATTACTTTAAAATATTTCTCATTCTATAAATGTAGCATAACTATTCATCGTACAAAATTATAAATTTCTTTATTGTTTATGATATACATCCTCAGCTCAATAAGCATTGATAAGTTAGAAAAGATAAATGTTTCCTCCAACTATTAAATAAAATTATGTGCATTTTTTTGGAGGAAATAAAAGTATCTACTCTCCTGGAGGCTCAGATGGTAAAGAATCTGCCTGCCATGTGGGAGACTGGAGTTCTATCCCTTGGTTGGGAAGATCCCCTGGAAGAGGGCACGGAAACCAACACCAGTATTGCCTGGAGAATCCTCATGGACAGAGGAGCCTAGCAGGTTAGGGTCCATGGGGTTGCAAAGAGTTGGACATGACTGAGTGACTAAGTGCATACACACTCTGCTTTTTAATCAATGATTCTTAGTTCACAGACAATATTTAAAGCAAACATTCTTTGAAAGTTAAATATATATATGAATATATATGTATTAAAAATTATTTCCCATTATTAAGATGTTAAGGTCCTGGAAATATTTCTAATGACAAATCATGTTCCTACTACAGCCACTTCCATCTACCTTCAAAATCCAGTAATATTTGTTATTCTAATGTGTGTGTGTATACATGTATTATTTCTTTATAGAGATATGAAGACTAGTTAAAACAGTTATAGACAGGTCAAACTCTCCAGGCCTGTATTTGAAGAGGTCATACCGCTTATTAATTGTATTCTTGTCAATGAGTCTAAGGTGTCTGAAATTTTACCCTACTTACAAACTCTACAGTGTAAGAATGTATAAAGTGAAAAAACATTCCCTGTGTGTCTTCTCAACTCTCAAAACCTAACTGCAACACTACTTCAGTTATGAACTTCTTATCACCCAAGCAGTTTCTGGGACAGCAGCTGAGTGTCCAACAGTTCAACTCAATTCTGACACTATCTACCTGGACTGACCATCACTTGCTACAGGTTAAGGACTCAGGCCCACTGTCCCCAGGCCAGTCCATACATCTCCTGTGCTTCTGATCAGTTAGCAATCAGTCAACTATAAATCAGCTATAAATCAGAAGTTCCATGAGCCCCACCTCTGGGTCAGTTAACTTGCTAGAAAGAATCACAAATTTCAGGAAAATGGCTCCTGACTAGATCACTGGTTGCTCTAAGAAGGTATAAGTCAGGAACAGATCAGAGATACATAGGGCAAGATATGTGTGAGAAAGGGAGGTTCCGCGGTCTCTCTGGGGGCACCACTCTCCCCACATTTGCACATGTGCACCAGCTTAGACGCTCTCCAAATATCTCCTTTTGGATTTTGTAGAGGCTTCATGATTGTAGAGGCAGAAGGTGACTGCAGCCATGAAATTCAAAGACACTTGTTCCTTGGAAGAAAAGCTATGACCAACCTAGACAGCATATTAAAAAGCAGAGACATTACTTTGCCAACAAAGTCCTGTCTAGTCAGGGCTATGGTTTTTCCAGTGGGCATGTATGGATGTGAGAGTTGTACTATAAAGAAAGCTGAGCACTGAAGAACTGTTGCTTTTGAACTGTGGTGTTGGAGAAGACTCTTGAGAGTCTCTTGGACTGCAAGGAGATCCAACTAGTGCATCAATCCTGAATATTCATTGGAAGGACTAATGTGAAGCTGAAACTCCAATACTTTTGCCACCTGATGAGAAGAACCTTCTCACTGGAAAAGACCCTGATGCTGGGAAAGATTGAAGGCAGGAGGAGAAAGGAACAACAGAGGATGAGACGGTTGGATGGCATCACTGATGTGATGGACGAGTTTGAGCAAGTTCTAGGAGTTGATGATGGACAGGGAAGCCTGGTGTGCTGCAGTCCATGGAGTTACAAAGAGTCAGACATGACTGAGCAAGAGAAATGAACTGAGAGAATTCATTATGTGGGCATGACTGAATAAATAATAAACCATTGGTAAATTAAACTTCTGCCACTCTCCCCTCCCTGAAGGTGAAGGGGTGGGACTGAAAGTTCCAATCTTCTAATCACACAATTGGTTCTTATGGCAACCAGCCTGCATCCTTCAGTTCAGTTCAGTTCAGTCACTCAGTCGTGTCCTACTCTTTGAGACCCCATGAACCATACCACGCCAGGCCTCCCTGTCCATCACCAATTCCCAGTGTTTACCCAAACTCATGTCCATTGGGCAGGTGATGCCATCCAACCATCTCATCCTCTGTCGTACCCTTCTCTTCCTGCCTTCAATCTTTATCAGCATCAGGTTCGTTTCAAATGAGTCAGATCTTGGCATCAGGTGGCCAAAGTATTGGAGTTTCAGCTTCAGCGTAAATCCTTCTAATGAATACTCAGGACTGATCTCCTTTAGGATGGACTGGTTCGATCTCTTTGCAGTCCAAGGGACTCTCAAGAGTCTTCTCCATCATCACAGTTCAAATGCATCAATTCTTCAGTGCTCAGCTTTCTTTATACTCCAACTCTCACATCCATACATGACTACTGGAAAAACCATAGCCTTGACTAGACAGACTTTTGTTGACAAAATAATGTCTCTGCTTTTTAATATGTTGTCTAGGTTGGTCATAACTTTCCTTCCAAGAAGTAAGCATCTTTTAATTTCATGGCTGCAGTCACTATCTGCAGTGATTTTGGAGCACAAAAAAAAAAAAAAAAGTCTGTCACTGCCCCATTTATTTGCCATGAAGTGATGGGACTGGATGCCATGATCTTAGTTTTCTGAATGTTGAGCTTTAAGCCAACTTTTTCACTCCCCTCTTTCACTTTCATCAAGAGGCTCTTTAGTTCTTTCACTTTCTGTCATTAGGCTGGTGTCACTCGCATGTCTGAGGTTATTGATATTACTCCTGGCAATCTTGATTCCATCTTGTGCTTCCTGTAGCCCAGCATTTCTCATGATGTACTCTGCATATAAGTTAAATAAGCACAACGAGCATATACATATAAGCACCCTTCAGGGCATTCTAAAAATCATCTCATTAACAAACTCAGGTGTGGTTGAAAGGTGGACTTCTTGTAAAAAACAAAAGACATTTATTGCTCTTATCACTTATGAAATCCCAAGTATTTTATGTGATCTGTTCCAGGAAAGGGGATAAAAACTATATAAACACCTATTTCACTGTATTTTTCAATTTAATTTTATCTCATATTGGAGTATAATTATATACAATGTTGTATTAGTTTCAGGTGCACAGCAGAGTGATTCATTTATGTGTACATGGCCACAGGACTGGAAAAGGTCAGTTTTCATCCCAACCCCAAAGAAAGGCAATACCGAAGGATGTTCAAACTACTGCACAATTGCACTCATCTCACACGCTAGTAAAGTAATGCTCAAAATTTTCCAAGCCAGGCTTCAGCAGTACATGAACCATGAACTTCCAGATGTTCAAGCTGGTTTTAGAAAAGGCAGAGGAACCAGAGATCAAATTGCCAACATTCACTGGATCATGGAAAAAGCAAGAGAGTTCCAGAAAAATATCTATTTCTGTTTTATTGACTATGCCAAAGCCTTTGACTGTGGTGATCACAATAAACTGTGGAATATTCTGAAAGAGATGGGAATACCAGACCCCCTGACCTGGCTCTTGAGAAACCTATATGCAGGTCAGGAAGCAACAGTTAGAACTGGACATGGAACAACAGACTGGTTCCAAATAGGAAAAGGAGTATGTCAAGGCTGTATAACATCACCCTGCTTATTTATCTTCCATCATGAGAAACACTGGGCTGGAAGAAACACAAGCTGGAATCAAGATTGCTGGGAGAAATATCAATAACCCCCAATATGCAGGTGACACCACCCTTATGGCAGAAAGTGAAGAGGAACTACAAAGCTTCTTGATGAATTTGAAAGAGGAGAGTGAAAAAGTTGGCTTAAAGCTCAACATTCAGAAAACTGAGATCATGGCATCTGGTCCCATCACTTCATGGGAAATAGATGGGGACACAGTGGAAACAGTGTCAAACTTTATTTTGGGGGGCTCCCAGATCACTGCAGATAGTAATTGCAGCCAGGAAATTAAAAGACGCTTACTCCTTGGAAGGAAAGTTATGACCAACCTAGACAGCATATTGAAAAGCAGAGACATTACTTTGCTAACAGAGGTCCGTCTAGTCAAGGCTATGGTTTTTCTTGTGGTCATGTATAGATGTGAAAGTTGGACTGTGAAGAAAGCTGAGTGCCGAAAAATTGATACTTTTCAACTAAGGTGTTGGAGAAGACTCTTGAGAGTCCCTTGGACTGCAAGGAGATCCAACCAGTCCATTCTGAAGGAGATCAGCCCTGGGATTTCTTTGGAAGGACTGATGCTAAAGCTGAAACTCCAATACTTTGGCCACTTCATGCGAAGAGTTGACTCATTGGAAAAGGTTCTGATGCTGGGAGGGATTGGGGGCAGGAGGAGAAGGGGACGACAGAGGATGAGATGGCTGGATGGCATCACCGACTTGATGGACATGAGTTTGTGTGAACTCCGGGTTTTGGTGATGGACAGGGAGGTCTGGCGTGCTGCAGTTCATGGGGTTGCAAAGAGTCGGACACGACTGAGTGACTGAACTGAACTGAACCATTCTTTTCAGATTCTTTTCCCATATAGGTTACTACAGAATATTGAATAGTTTCCCTGTACTCTACAGTAGCTCTTTGTTGTCTACTTATATATAGTAGTGTGTATATGTTATAATAATCCCAAAGTCCTAGTTTATCTTTTCCCCACACCTTACCCTTTTGACAAACATAACTTTGTTTTTGAAGTTTGTAAGTCTATTTATATTTTGTGAATAAGTTAATTTGTATCATATTTTTTTTCATATTCCACATGTAAGTGCTATAATATATGTTTCTCTTTCTATTGTGTGATTTTAAATTTCACTGCCATCTGTTTGAAGATTAGACATGTTCTTATTTTCTTCAGATCAAGTAAGCCCCAGGATTCTAGTGTGAGTATATACAAACCTAAAATGTTATAAAATGAGTTTTCAGATCAGTCGCTCAGTCGTGTCCGACTCTTTGCGACCCGATGAATCACAGCACGCCAGGCCTCCCTGTCCATCACCAACTCCCGGAGTTCACTCAGACTCATGTCCATCGAGTCAGTGATGCCATCCAGCCATCTCATCTTCTGTCGTCCCCTTCTCCTCTTGCACCCAATCCCTCCCAGCATCAGAGTCTTTTCCAATGAGTCAACTCTTCGCATGAGGTGGCCAAAGTACTGGAGGTTCAGCTTTAGCATCATTCCTTCCAAAGAAATCCCAGGGCTGATCTCCTTCAGAATGGACTGGTTGGATCTCCTTGCAGTCCAAAAGACTCTCAAGTCTTCTCCAACACCACAGTTCAAAAGCATCAATTCTTCGGCACTCAGCCTTTTTCACATTAGTGTAGAACATATATTTTTAAGACTAGTATGAGAAGATTGTTTCATTTGGGGATATGTTGAAGCAGAGATATTTGTGGGATGTAGAAGTTGACAGACATTTCCACCAAAAAGAAAGAATTGTCTAATGCCTCTACTCAAACTTTGTCTGACTAATTCAATAATTGATAGGGGATCTTTCTCAGAATAATTAGCTATACTTTTATGTTTTTCATAGCACGTTTCTTTTCAATTTCCAAATGCCTTTTTTTCCCACCTCAGGACTCCTATCTGTGCTAAGTCACTTCAGTCGTGTCTGACTCTTTGTGACCCCATGAACTGTAGCCTGCCAGGCCTCTGTCCATGGAATTTTCCAGGCAAGAATACTGGAGTGAGTTGTCGTTCCCTTCTCCAGAGGATCTTCCCGACCCAGCAATGGAACCGGTGTATCTTATGGCTCCTGCATCGGCAGGTAGGTTCTTTATCACTAGCACCACCTGGTAAGTCCCTATGTGGGGGTCACCTAGTAAGCACACCTATGTGCTGACTCATTTCACCTTCAAGTGTGAATGACAAAGGGGATGCAAACATTTAAATAGTGACAACATATTATAGTTGTCTCTATACCACATTCAGTAACATTTTCATAGGTTCTGGCAGATGACAGGAGACTCCTCGGTCAGATACAGGGGACTGGGTTACTTGTGGCCCCACATTAAGTATGAATTTTCTTTTTGCATCCATTCTGTTTTCCCTCTAAACCCCATGCAGTTGATGCAGATTGGTCCAGGTGAACTTTGTGTGATTAAACCTCAAAGGATATCATATAGTTTGAATATTGAGAAACTTCAATATTTAATGATCATTTCATTCTGCAAGAGAGGGTCTGAAAACTTTGCCAGTGCTAAAGGTAAACCTAGATGTTGGTGTGTTTTGAAAGCCATGAAGAGGGTATTCAATTTTCTTGACGTATCTGACTTCTTTATTAGTGTTCTTTGAACAGAGCATAAAGAAGTGCATTGGTGATCTTGAGAGTTTTTTGGTGGAATCATGGAAATCAAGATTATATTAGGATATACAGTTTGTAAGTGCAATATGGGAAAGTATATAATACGCTTTTACACACTTTTTTCTTTATAATAAAGGCAGAGAGGCCACTATACTTTAAGCATACTTAATCTAGTTGACTGAGTGAAGATGATTATATGAAAGAGACATGAACTGTTGATTGCACTAAGGTTAAAGATCTCAGATTGGGTTAGAGACCCAGTCATGCTTTTGCCATGAAATTAAAGGAAAAATAGGTTTTTTAATTTCCTACAATCTGGAAGCAAAAGATGTATGAATTAATTATTTGGGGCTTGGAGCAAACAGTTGGTGATAAGAAATCATGGGAATGGGTGACTTGTATAAACAGAAGAACAACTTATTAGAAATGGACCCAAGGAAAATTGAAATTGTAGAAAATTGAAAGAATCACCCATCTGTACATTAAAATGTACTCAAGGATCTGACAGGATGTGGAATGGAAAGGAAGACTGTTGGCTAAATGTCAGATCTGTTAATAAATGAGCTAGAGCAAGCTACATTTTGCTAGATGATAAAAATGAGATGAGAAAAAAGGGAGGTATCATCAATAATTGGTAATTTTTATTGTGTTTTACATGTGCACACTTGTAACTAAACACTAATACACTTAATATACATAAATTGAATTATAAGTTATTATCAGATATCTTAACATACACTGTATACAACAGAACATTTCTCAATAATATCTTTATTAAATTATAGTTTGTAATTTTACATTCCAATACTTTAGTAGAGAATATTCATCATAAAAATATGAAAACCAGGCTTCAATAATTTTCTAAATATTACTAGTTGCTGTAAATATAGCCAATATTTAACCCTGGTAGGCTCCAGTCCATGGGGTCACTACGAGTTGGGCACGACTGAGCGACTTCACTTTCACTTTTCACTTCCATGCATTGGAGAAGGAAATGGCAACCCACTCCAGTGTTCTTGCCTGGAGAATCCCAGGGATGGAGGAGCCTGGTGGGCTGCCGTCTATGGGGTTGCACAGAGTTGGACACGACTGAAGCGACTTCACAGTAGCAGCAGCAACATAACTCTGGTAGAGTTAAATACTAGAATTCTGGGGAAAAATCCATCACTGACATTCTATTTTGAGCATGCTATATAATGGTGGTGGTGCTGGTGGTTTAGTCACTAAGTCATGTCCGACTCCTGTGACCCCATGAACTGCAGCCCGCAGGCCCCTCTGTCCATGGGATTCTCTAGGCAAGAACACTCGATTGTATTGCCATTTCCTTCTCCAGAGCATACTATAATAAGCCACTTTATTTATGCATCTAATTTCTTTGTTGAAAATATGTTTAACTCAGAATTAAAATTAGTTAATGTTTAAACTAAAATTTAATTTTAAATTTAGTTAAACCAGATAGGAAATGAACTTGTCTCCTTCTTAGGCTAATGAATTCCTTTTTAATGTGATCTGTATTGTTCAAAAGTTAATTTGCCTATGGCTCTTCTATTTTTGTAATATTTTCAATACATGCAGACTAAAGATTTTTTACTCTATCTGTGTATTTTCTCCTTCCATTATATTCCCCTAATACACCATTTAGGTGTTACTGCAAGATGCTGTCTTGGAGACTCAATGAGCTTAATATTTTTTAGATTTTTTTTCTGTTCAACCTTTGCCAAAATTATTTTCAGAGTATCTTTAGGAAATAGAAACCTTCATTCTCACACATAAATTATCAGAACTTTCACTATAGTTTCTCAGGATAATATGTGACTATAGTGTTTTAAAATGTGTATTTGTGGTTTTATAGGATTCCTGTATGCAACTAACTACTTAGCTAATGATGACTATTAAGAAACATTTCTAAACATGTTTCGCTTAATACTGAGGGGAAAAGTGCATTTTGAATGTGTTGACATAGAGATAGAAAACTCCAGGGGGAAAACTTCATTCAGGGTGTGCTGATTATATGCAACTTTCAAATCATATATGAAAATGGCAATTTGAGTATCAGACACCAAGGAAATCTATTATGCTACTATCCAGAGGTTACAAACTGGGAAAATAAAGATTAGAAATTTTACATCAATTGCCCAGATATGTACCATCAGTATGTCACAACATGAAAAAAAAGTCTGACCTTGTTTGCTATTATCTTAAATATTAATAATAAATCTCTTTACCCACTTACATGTGCCAAGCACAGTCCTGTCACTTCCTATATGTATCTCACCATTCATTAGCAAAGAATGTAAGAGGTAGTCATGATTGTTATCTCAGTGAAAGATGAGAAAGGAGGTTGAAAATAACTGATTCAGGGTCACATGGCCGGTAGGGACTTGAGCTCAGGAAGCCTAACCCTGAGTGCTTACTCTTAATTACTATGCTCTTTACTCTCATCCTACCAGTATTTATTGCCTTTCCAGGTCCTTATGCATGGCAGTTGCTCAAGTCCCTATTTTTCTAACATCTTCCAAAAACTTCTGTCAACCTTGCAATTTCCTGGAAACTATCAGGATCCATGTTTGGTGAAGCCAATGACCTCTTTTCTTTAGGCTAGTCCTATTCTTAGAACATTTTTAAGGTAAGGCATTTTAAGTCGGCACTTGTCACCAGTGATAATTTTTCTGCAGCTCCCTTACCCTGTAACAAAACCTGTATTAAACAATTAGTTTATTCCATCTAATTTCACCTCCCCCACATCTGTGTGCTTTTTAGAGAACAGCATGAAGTCTGAGGCACTTGATACCAACAAAGTGTGATCCAATTTATCATGACTTTGGATTCAGACATCACTGGCATTGCAGAAAGAGATCTTCCTTACCTCATTTCAAGATGGTTTAATGGGAAGATATTGCTGTGTTCCTTAGTGACCATATTACAATTACTGGAATTTGGGGCAGATTTTTGAATACTGATTTTTTATCTTTTTTCTCTCTTCTTTAAATTTTCATCCTTTGCATAGCCTGGTTCAAGTTGAGGGTGGGGTATCCTGTAGCTTTCTCTTTTGTGTATGTATAAACTACAGGGAACCACCCTAAGAATATTGTCATGGAAAAGTGACAAGATCCAAAGACTAAGAAAATTGCTGAAATCAGTTGCTGTATATGATGATTGCCATGTACTCTTCACTTCACTATTTGTATTTGAAGGTCATCAGCTAGATCTTAAACCTCCATCAGATGCTCTTCCTTGCCTTTGGTATCAAAAAAAACATATGGGCTTCCTCTGCCTTGTTATCCCTATGTAACACAGGTTGCTATTCTTACTTTTAGCTTAGGCTAAAGAATGTATTATTCTAGGTTATCTATCTGTTTCTCTGTCTCTGTCACTTTCTGTCTGTCTCTGTCTCTGGCTCACTTTCAGTCTCTCTCTCTCTCTTTCTCTCTCTCCCTCACACATACATATATGCGTGTGTACGCACGCGCGTGCACACACACACACACACACACACCCCAAGTTGTCCTAGATGGTTGGCCTTCTTTTCAGATGACTAAATAGCTTGTCTGCTTTGTAATTCCCTTTCTCTAGCTTACTTTCCTTAAGCTTGGAAACACTAATCTAGTCTCTGAAATCCAAATAGAAACTTAATTGTAATTCTTCTCACAATATTCCTTTTTATAACTAGCTCTACGATATAAAAATTAAAATCTAACACTTGCCAATCATTTTTCTTGGCTGCCACTATGACACACCCCTATAGATAATGTCAGAACTCATGACTTGAAGCTCAAATGAGGGAAATCAATAAATTTATGTAAAGTTCTGAAAAATCTACACCACTATGAATACTTCTCATATCATATGTCACAGTCTCACTCCTTTTTAGAAAACTGTGCCATGGCATTGTTTTATTAAAGTTCAATGTCCAATCCCACTTATGTAATTAGCATAAACATGGAGCAGTAGAGAGTAAGACTGGCTAAAATGTTAAAGAATTTAAGATCTTACAATAGTTTAAATACCTTACAGTATTTTAAAGCTGTGACAAACATGAACAACAGGTGAATATGAAAATGAATGGAGACTTCAATCAGAGTAGAGCATCTAGTTATGTCTAATTGGGGAGAGTGTTGCAGAGCTACATCTGTCCAAGTCAAGTGATTAAAAAAGAAAATTTCCTTCTGTGTCACATGGAAACACACCTCAGAAGGATGTAGTTCTGAGGTCCAGGAGCAACATCCGAACGCTTCAGAGTTTTAAGAAAACAACAACAAATGTTTGCTACAAGTAAGACAATCCAGACTGAAACATTGCAGTTCTTCAAATTTTTCTGTAATCCTATTCAATATTTGGGTCCATAAAAAGAGCATGAAGTTCTGAAATGTTCATTAGATATCCAAAATGATACTCTTGTAATAAGTATTACTCAACAAGTACATGGAACATATATTTCTCAATTGCACTTCTAAAATCACCACTTCAACCCACTGGCTAAAATGAGAAAGGGAAGTTATTTGCTCAAAAATAATGGAAAGGTTTAAAAGCAGGGGAGACTACAGTCAAGCCTTTATTCAGACATTCAGCCATGTCACTAATTTCCATAAGCAGGGAGAGAGATTTTCTCTCACTACACATTCATTAGAGAGATAGGTTACTCTTTGTACACATAATCCAGAACCTCTACTGTGGACAGGAGAATTCTGTGCACTAAAGATATTGGTGGGATGTGTAGTTGAGAGGTGAACCAATCACTGTGCAAATGGGATAAGATGACATCATTTTTATAGGTTAATCAGAGTCTACCCTTAATGCTGAGGATGCTGTCATTCCCATCTGTGTTTGCAGCATAATCAGGCAGTAGAGCAATGAATTTTCAGATAGCAAAAATAGCCATTGAAGATATACCAAAAAATCCTGGAAAGTCCTACTAATTAAAAAATGTAATTTAGGGGAATGTTTAATTATAATTTGGTTTAATATCAAGGTTGTTTCTTGTTATGCGAGTATTAACATTTTCAAGAGTTAGTCTTTGTGCTTTCTGACTGTATTCTTTGCCTTCTTAGTAAATATGCATGGGTAGCATTTAGTCGTTTGGTAGAAGTAATAAGATTCCTGAATAGCTGTAGAACCTTTGCTAAGCAGCCTATGAGTGCCAGATATTGATCTAGCAATGTATTGGCTCAAATCCATTTTAATCTGCTTTTCTATTTTTATCTTCCTATGGGGGGATACATTTCTGCCTAGCATGCTAGAAAATAAACTCATTGTTAATTATAGGCTTGTATTTTGTATTTCTCCATAGCTAGCAAGGGTAGGGCTGACATTGAATTTTACTATATAAAATAATGTCAATATAGAAAATGAATATGATTAGATTTTTATACATGAGACATATACTTGTCATTTATCTCATCTCAGGGGAGATTAAAATATTCTACAGTTTAGAATTCAATAATTCAAAATAGTCTTGCATGAAAGCGAAAGTGTTAGTTGTTCAGTCATGTCCAACTCTTTGTGACCCCATGGACTGTAGCTCGCTAAGCTCCATGGTCCAGTGGAATTCTCAAGACAAGAATACTGAAGTGTGTAGCCATTCCATTCTCTGGAAGATCTTCCTGACCTGAGAATCAAACCTGGGACTCCTGTATTGCAGGTAGATTCTTTACTGCCTGAGACCACAGGAAAGTGCTAGTCTTGCATAGCTATTTTATATGGTATATGGCAAATGCAGTGTTATATAGGCTCATTGCTGGTGTTGCGTTTGGGAATAAGAAAAAAATGACATGTAATATGGCGTATGAATCTATACTGTTTGAGTTGAAAAAAAATCTTAAGCAATAGGCAAAGTTCAGAACAATTTTTAAAACTTTAGTGTTACTATTAAGTTAGAAATAAAACTTATTATCCACCCAACATATTAACTGTGGCTGAGAGTGATGAAAGATTTGTGATTCATCAATTTTTAAGAGTTGGCTTCTGGATACTCCTATAATGAATTGAACAACAGATACTGGGATTTTAAGGCTGCTGCTGCAGCTTACTAGCTTAACCAGATACATGTAACCTTTTAGAAACTGCAGTCAGTATACAGCAAATATTTCCCAAGATAGAATGTTTAGCAGTTAGCAGATTGTTACCAGCGTTAAGAGACAAAAACAGGGCAAGATTAGTTTTAATTTCTTCCAGCAGTATAATAACAGTTACCATAATCAAAAAAAAAGAAAGAAGATCAGTCTATTAATTAATATGCTAATAAATTATTATTTCCAGTAATATTTCAGAATGCACAATATTATGCTGTATATAGGAAAGGGTGTCAACTTTGAAAATGACAGATTATCTGGAGTGTGCAATAATAAAAATATGAAAAATATTGACATTTATCATTAAGTCACTTTTTGTCAAATAACAAAAGCATTTTGCAAAATATTATTAGTTGAAAATAATCTAAGTATGTTAAATGAATGTAGGTGATTGTCTAAAAAGTATTGTTTTAATATTTTTTACAGTTTTTACATTGCTTTAGGAAGGAGGTAAATGTGATCTAGGTTACTCCATCAAAGTCTTCTTTCATTAACTTTACAAAAAGTGTGTTTGATTTACTCACCAAAACTGTCAATGGACTGTTAATCAGAGCCACACCTAAATATATGTTGTTAAAAAGAAAATCAGGTATACATGTGTTCCCCATCCTGAACCCACCTGTGGCGGATTCATTTTGATATTTGGCAAAACTAATACAATTATGTAAAGTTTAAAAATAAAATTAAATTAAATTAAAAAAATAAAAATTAAATTAAATTAAAAAAATAAATAAATAAATTTAAAAAAAGAAAATCATTTCTACCAAACAGGTAAAATAAAATATAATAAAATAAGCATTTTCTAGCTAATTCAACCCCTAAGATAATATGAACTACTTTCTTCAACATTACTATCTTCTAACTATTCTTATGTGAAGTAGGACTAGAAGACAGCTTCCAAGAATATGAGTTGTGAGGGAAAAAGTAAGCTCGAAAATTACTTTTAAAAAATATTGGAAGTATTCCCAGTTCAATATGTATTTCTGTATATATGTATTTAATCACTATTCTTAATGTCAGCTTAGTGTTTTTTTGTATATAAGATAACTATTAACTAATACCATGTGGATACATAATTTTTGCCATATTCATAAAAGCAAATATCATAAACATTATACTTTGTGAAAGTTTATTTGCAGGATAAATTCCTAAAAGCTAAATTACTTTTAGAATTGCACACATACATATTATTACAGTTTGTCAAATCTACCAAAAAGTTGTTTCATTTCCAATCCCATTAACTGATATGTAGAAACACCAATTTCTCTTATAATTTTATTTATTTTTAAGGAATTAAATAAAAATTAGCATAACCTTTTATTGTGGAAACAATATATTTTAAATGATATGGAAGCATGAAATTGCATTCTGATTGTGTGAATAAAATTAATATAATGCATTTAGCAAATACTTCATTTTATTTAACTATTTAACATCAAAAATGTAAAATAAATTATGGTATTAAAAAACACTTTATTCCAGCAAAGTTATTGGAAAATTATACAATTAAAGTGTAAGGAATAATGTTGGAATAAATTATCAGTCAAAATATTACTAATGTCCACTTTTACATTTATTCAAAAGTAATGTATAAATCCATACTTCAGTGGCAGATTTCTTCAAATTAGCTCCTTGAAAAATAAAAAATCTAAATGTAATGCAAATATAAATGTTTTATATATTCTATGTACACCTGAAAGATTGAATAGTTTTCTTTTTCAGGGAAGTGCAGGCTAACCTGATGTCAGGGAATCCAGTGAATTTTGGTCAGTGAAATGCAGGATATTCTCCTTGGTGTCTGGTTGTGAAACTGATGATATACAGACTTCTAAATCCATAGAAGATGTGATTAGATAGAGTATGCATATTGTGGCATTGGGTACGTGATTTTTCACTCCATGCCATTAAGTAAAAGCATGGACAATTTCTTGCAGTTTCTCTGCAACATTCTAGTGTTCACAAAGTTGGTAACAAATGTAAACAAATTGATTTGTATTGGTTTCTCTCCTTGCCTTTTCACACACACACTGGTTCTGGTTGGCACGCATATATGCACACACATAGGCACACACTTTGGAGAAGGCAATGGCACCCCACTCCAGTACTCTTGCCTGGAAAATCCCATGGACTGAGGAGCCTGGTAGGCTGCAGTCCATGGGGTCGCTAAGAGTCGGACACAACTGAGCAACTTCACTTTCACTTTTCACTTTCATGCATTGGAGAAGGAAATGGCAACCCACTGCAGTGTTCTTGCCTGCAGAATCCCAGGGACGGGAGAGCCTGGTGGGCTGCCATCTATGGGGTCGCACAGAGTTGGACACGACTGAAGCGACTTAGCAGGCACACACTTATGAGATAAAAATGGTTAATTACTTAATTTTACTCTTTATAATTGTATTGACCTGAGGAGTCTGTTCATGCTTTCTTTATTAGTATTTATATTCTTACGAACAAAAGTAACATATTCTTGAAGTTACCATAGTCTAGGAAGTAAGCACTTTTACCCAGTTGTTTTTCAAATATATACATTCAACTAAAGTCTGTAAGGGAGCTGGTAAGTGTTAGTCGCTCAGTCATGCTGGACTCTTTGCAAACCCCATGGACTGAAGCCCACCAGTCTCCACTATCAATGAGATTTTCCAGGCAAGAATACTGGAGTGTGTTGCTATTTCCTTCTCCAGGGAATCTTCCAGACCCAGGTATCGAACCAGGGTCTCCTGCACTGCAGGCAGATTCTTTACTAACTGAGCTACAAGGGAAGCAAGACAGCTGGTAGGTGCTTGCTAATACCTTTGCACTCATGTTAGCCAAAATTTGCTTCGAATTCCTGAAGCTCCTTGTTGCTTCAGAAGATCTTGAACACCACACTAGCTGCAGCACTACTTCTCCAGTGGCATGCTGAAATTTCACTGTTAGAGGACATGATCATTTTATCATCTGTGTTTTGCTTTAGGGTAATTTCAACTACCAAAAAGGTTTCTTGGTCCCTCATTCAAATTGAATTTGATGAACTCATGAAACAGATGTGTCCCATCATTTAAACCCAGATTAGTGACAGTGATAGTGAAGTTGCTCAGCTGTGTCCAACTCTTTGCAACCCCATGGACTGAGCCTACCAGGCTCCTCCGTCCATGGAATTCTCTTAGCAAGAGTACTGGAGTGGGTTGCCATTTCCTTCTCCAGAGGATCTTCCCAACCCAGGGATCAAACCCGTGTCTCCCACATTGCAGGCAGATGCTTTATCATCTGAGCCACCAGGATTAGGAACAATTATATTTCCTGTTATTTATGATTAGGCATAGCAACCACACTTGAATATTGAAAAGGTGGACATATTCTTGTGGATATTGCATTCAGTGTTATATTAGACTTTTCAGTTCAGTTCAGTCTCTCAGTCATGTCCGACTCTTTGGGACCTGATGAACTGCAGCAAGACAGGCCTCACTGTCCATCGTGAACTCCTGGAGTTTATCCAAACCCATGTCCTTTGAGTCGGTGATGCCATCCAACCATCTCATTCTCTGTCGTCCCCTTCTCCTCCTGCCCTCAATCTTTTCCCAGTATCAGGGTATTTTCAAATGAGTCAGCTCTTCGCATCAGGTGGCCAAAGTATTGGAGTTTCAGCTTCAACATCAGTCCTTCCAATGAACACCCAGGACTGATCTCCTTCAGGATGGACTGGTTCGATCTCCTTGCAGTCCAAGGGACTCTCAAGAGTCTTCTCCAACACCACAGTTCAAAAGCATCAATTCTTTGGTGCACGGCTTTCTTCACAGTCTAGCTCTCACATCCATACATGACCAATGGAAAAACCATAGCCTTGACTAGACGGACCTTTGTTGGCAAAGTAATGTCTCTGGTTTTTAATATGCTGTCTAGGTTGGTCAAAACTTTCCTTCCAAGGAGTAAGTTTCTTTTAATTTCATGGCTGCAATCACCATCTGCAGTGATTTTGGAGCCCCCAAAAATAAAGTCTGTCACTGTTTCCACTGTTTCCCCATCTATTTGCCATGAAGTGATGGGACTGGATGCCATGATCTTAATTTTCTGAATGTTGAGCTTTAAGCCAACTTTTTCACCCTCCTCTTTCACTTTCACTCAAGAGGCTCTTTAGTTCTTCTTCACTTTCTGCCATAATGGTGGTGTCGACTGCGTATCTGAGGTTATTGATATTTCTCCCAATAATCTTGATTCAAGCTTGTGCCTCCTCCAGCCCAGCATTTCTCATGATGTACTCTGCATATAAGCTAAATAAGGAGGGTGACAGTATACAACTTTGATGTACTCCTTTTCCTATTTGGAACCAGTCTGTTGTTCCATGTCCAGTTCTAACTGTTGCTTCCTGACCTGCATACAGGTTTCCCAGGAGGCAGGTTAGGTGGTCTGGTATTCCCATCTCTTTCAGAATTTTCTAGTTTATTGTGATCCACACAGTCAAAGGCTTTGGGATAGTCAATAAAGCAGAAATAGATGTTTTTCTGGAACTCTCTTGTTTTTTTGATGACCCAGCAGATGTTGGCAATTGGATCTCTGGTTCCTCTGCCTTTTCAAAAACCAGCTTGAACATCTGGAAGTTCATGGTTCACATATTGCTAAAGCCTGGCTTGGAGAATTTTGAGCATTATTACTTCACTAGCATGTGAGATGCGTGCAATTGCGTGGTAGTTTGAACGATCTTTGGCATTGCCTTTCTTTGGGATTGGAATGAAAACTGACCTTTTCCAGTCCTGTGGCCCCTGCTGAGTTTTCCAAATTTGCTGACATATTAAGTGCAGCACTTTCACAGCATCATCTTTCAGGATTTGAAATAGCTCAACCGGAATTCCATCACCTCCACTAGCTATGTTCATAGTGACACTTCCTAAGGCCCACTTGACTTCACATTCTAGGATGTCTGGCTCTAGGTGAGTGATCACACCATCGTGATTATCTGTCTGGGTCGTGAAGATCTTTTTTGGTACAGTTCTTCTGTGTATTCTTGCCACGTCTTCTTAATATCTTCTGCTTCTGTTAGGTCCATACCATTTCTGTCCTTTATTGAGCCCATCTTTGCATGAAATGTTCCCTTGGTATCTCTGATTTTCTTGACGAGATCTCTAGTCTTTCCCATTCTATTGTTTTCTTCTATTAGGCTTTAGGCTTCGGTATAGCAAATAAAGTATACTGGATCTTCGTCATTTTCTAATATATGACCTAAACTTCCCTGTATCTGACATGCAGATGAGAGTAAATGATATATTATGTTCAATAGCTAATTTAATATAGATTTATATAACTTAGCCTCATATTATTTTCTTTTTACTTTGATAATAATGCTGAAGTTCGAGAAGCAAATATGTAGTCTGGGGGATATATTAAATATATATATATATATATATATATATATAAAATGCATGGGGTGGTACCATGAATGACTCAACTTGAAGAGATGATAAGGAGGAAATATATTTATTTTGGATGGTGCTGTGGAAAGCATTCACCTCTTGCTTCCTCGATGTTATTTCTATAAATTGTTAGTTCTCTGTACTGGAAGCACTCTAACACAGAAGACAGGGACTCTCACATTCTTTTGACTTGTTATCAGGCTCAAGCTGTGATGATTAACCCTTTTACTCCTAGATGGTCTATAGAGAAATTCTCTGGCTGATTTCAGATATTATTTTCTTCACAGTAAGAATGTAGTTGAATAGGTGGGAAGAATATAATGAACTAACATTCAGTTCTCTTTTTTTCCCCTCTAGGCATTTTCCAACTGTGAAAAGTTTTGTTATGGTTGCTGTTAAAAATAAAAGGTATATCTTCCTGCTCTAAGCCAGCAAGGGGTCAAAATATTAAATGGAAGGACTTCCCAGGTGGTCCAGTGGTTGAGACTCAGCACTTCCAATGCAGGGGACAGTGGTTTGATCCCTGGTTAGGAAACTAAGATCCCCCATGGCATGAAGTGCAGCCAAAAAAAAAAAAAAAAAAAAAGGATAGTAAATGGAGCCATATTAGATTTTGGTCTCATATCACCATATCAATGAAACCTGCCTGACCCCTTCCTCCCACCCCTCACCAAACACATGCACAAATAGTTTCTTCGGAATTCTGTATCCTTTTTTCACTACTTTATTTTTTTATCCATAGGAATCTTCATCCACTAACCTACTAGATAATTTATTATAATAATTACTTATTTGTCCATCTCTTTTATAAATGATTGCCTTAAAAAGGACAACATGTTTTTGTTGGTGGTGGTGGTGGTTTGTTTAGTTCAGTGATGTATTCCCAATGCCTAGTGGAACAGTGTGTGACTCACAGTAGGCAATTAAGAAATATTTGTCAAATGGAATGAACCATTTTAAAAATACAGAACTCACTTCCAGATGGAAAAATCTTTGCCATCTCCTTTCATAAGCTCTTCGCAGGTGAAATAGAGTCAAACTCTCTCATGCCACTCAATCACAGGCTATGGTAAAAGGCAGTACAATGAGTGGTTAGAAATATAGCCTCTAGAGCTATAGTGTGATTTAACTCCACTTACTACCTGTATAGTCTTAGGAAAGTTGCTTAATGAATGCAAGCCACATTATCCTCATCTGATATCTTCTCTCATATTTTAGCTCTGTTATTAGAATATAATGTGGGGAAACTAAATAGGTAAATACCTAACTCATAGGTTCTTATTATCTCGACAGACACCTCATTGCTTCTCAGAGAAAGCATATCATGGAAACCAACAGGATAAGCCTATAGTATTCTGGATTTTCTTAAAATTATAAGTAATTTTTGATTTGGAGGCAATCACATAACATCTAAATTAATCTTTGGATAGAACTTTCCTCTAAATGGCATAACAGATGGTAGATTCTGAAAACTAATATTAACTCATAGAACTGAAACAAAGGATGCTTTCTATTTTTCTTTTTTCTTTAATTTTTTATCTATATTCTTTCCCTAGAGAAAATTATTAATAAAACTCAGCAACAGAGTTCTCAGTATGCAATATTAACAGACCATGTGGTGAGTTCTGAGTTTTTGAATTGTCGATTTCACTTGGCAATAGTAATATATAAGACATTTATATTTAAGGTGTAAACTGAAGAAATGGGCTACATTTAGTTCTGACTTTTAATCATGTTTTATAAATTTTGTAGATGTGTTGATTTTGTAGATATCATGATACTGTGATGCAGTGGTTTAATATATTATGTGACTCATGGCGATATTGAAGAGTAAGTTACTTGAGAGTCTTTGAGTTAGGAGCTTCCACTTTGAAAAATATTCAAAAGCGAGTTGAAAATTTGTAGTAGAATATAATAGGCTAGAGTCAATTAGATAAGGAAGACCCACATGTATGGGTTGGGAGAGACATATGAAGGGGAAGATCATATAACAATTAAATTTTATTAAGAAAATTAAAGTGAGACAACTAATTTTATTGAAATTTTTTTTTCTGTGGTAACAAATATTCAGAAAATTTATCCAAATGTGGGAAATGGATATCATTCTTAATGTTGTGACAAATTCTTGTCCGTGGAACATTTGCTACTGCATGGAACTCATTTTACTTTTTATTCTGAGCTTGGATGAACAGAATGGCAGGAGAGGGAGTATAATTTGAGATGGAAAATAGAATATTGACTTCTTGACGATGGTAGTAGTTTTAAGAATGTGTTCCTTGAACACCTTAAGTTAATTTTTGACAGCAACTGTTTGGTATTGAAAATCTGCACCTCAAATCTTATTTTTAAATACTTTAACTCTTTGAAAGTAAGTGATGGTAGAGGTAAATAAGAATGAGCAACTTCCTAACCCAAATCTGAGCACTTAGATAAGGATTAGATTCACATTGCCAGGCAAAAGACACCTGATTTTGATGGTGGATTATTTTGTCCTTTTTATACTTTCTATGGAGATGGAAATGGCACCCCGCTCCAGTATTCTTGCCTAGAGAATCCCGTGGACAGAGGAGCCTGGTGGGCTGCTATCCATAGGGTCGCATAGAGTCGGACATGACTGAAGCGTCTTAGCACACATGCATGCATACTTTCCATTTCTCTTTTGAAATTCCCCATTTGTTCTTGTAATTCATCCACTTTTTCTGAGTAGCTCTTTTACCATATTTAACAATGTTATTTTGAAGTCATTATCTGTTCATCTCAACCTCTATATTATGTCTCCTTTATCGACTGTTTTTGTTAATGTTTTGTTTGTGTTGCTTTGCTTTGCTTTTGTATTCTAGACATTTTGTATAAAACTACGTTAGAGCCCTAACATAAATAAGTTTTATCCCAAAAGAGATTGCTGCTGATGGTGAGGAAAATAGTCAATCATATGGACAAGAATCTGTCACGAGATCTAGAAGGAAGAATTCCAAAATGATCACTATGATTTCCCCATCTGGTACACACTTTCAGTTTTTTTCTCCTTCCTTGAATATAAGTGGGACTGTGAATAGCATAGGAAATCACACCTGTGGTTAGTTTACTTAAGTGGCAAAAGGGAAGGATTTTTATAGATGTAATTAAGATGGCAAAACAGTTAATTTTAAAATAATCAAAGGGAGAATATCTGGGGTGTGTCTGATTTATTCATATAGCAGTCCTTTAAATGGGTCAAAGATTCGACCTGCAAGGTCGTGGCACTGCTGGAGACCTATGGCTACTGAGGGTACCCTAGCATTGTGGAGATAGCCAACATATGTAACAGAACCCTGGATGGATGAAATCAGCAGCAATTTGTTAATCACGCATGCTACTCAGGAGAAGTATGCACATTACATCATTCAAGGTCATGCACGATTCCATTCAAGAACAGAGTACAACCATGGGCTGTAAGAGGCAGGCTTTGTAGTGTCAAGAGGGTAATGCCCTCTGAGTCCCAAGGGAAGATGTGATTGGCTTATTTGAATACTTCCATAGGATGGCAGTCCATGGTACAGTCCTGGTGTGCTGCAGTCCATGGGGTCACAAAGAGTCAGACATTACTGAGTGACTGAACTGAACTGAGTAGAGTTGCAGGGAGTTGAAGATTCAAGGATGAGCAGGAATTGTACCTGGTGTAGAAGAGGAGGGTTGTTTGACTGGGGGACCTTATGTAGGGATCAGAGTGGGAAGGAAACTTGCAGGGAGGCCATCCAAGACACTTCTGATTTTACACATAACCTTATATCACAGACAGGGTGGACTTTCTTTGTGACTGTAGTTTTTTGGAATTCTAATCCATCAAACTAGCTTACTAAAGCAATTTAACTGATTTCTCCTTACCCTCTTGCATGGAAAATTCAGACCTCTACCTTCTGTAGGATTTGGGATAATATTCATGAAAGGTATCTTTATTCCCGAGGCTCATGCCTTTTTGATATTTAGCCTTAGATACTTCTTCTTTGGGATTCCCAGGGGTGCTATTGGTAAACAATCCACCTGCCAATGCAGGAGCTATAAGAGATGTGGGTTCGATCCCTGGGTCAGGAAGATCCCCTGGAGAAGGGCGTGACAATCCATTCCAGTATTCTTGCCTGGAGATTCCCATCAACAGAGGAGTCTGGTGGGCTACAGTCCATAGGGTTGCAAAGAGTCAGACATGACTGAAGCAACTTAGCATACACACATGCATGTCTTCTCTAAGGAAATTCATGAGAGGATCCTTCATATATTCATATACTTCATATAAAAATATATTGCAGATTTTATGTTGTTAATTAAAATGGTGGTAGTGGACATGGAAGAAGACTAATATTCTAGATATGTCTGAAACAACTAAAGACACATTACCAATTGTTAATATTAAGCACTAAACTTCCTGTAGATAATATTATTTTGAGATGTGGTTGGCAGAATAATGTCTCCTTCTTCCTCCAAGATGTCCCTACCTTAATCTCTGGAGCCTGTTAGTATGTTATTAATACCTTGTGTGGTAAAAGGTATTTTGTAAAATGTAATTGAGGTTATGGACCTTGAGTTGAAGAGATTATTGTGGATTATCTAGATGTGCCCTATACAAGTGTTAGTCACTCAGCTGCATCTGACTCTTCGTGACCCATGGGCTGTAGCCCTTCAGACTCCTCTGTCCACAGAATTCTCCAGTAAAGAATACTAGAGTGGATAACCATTCCCTTCTCCAGGGGATTTTCCAAACCCATGGATCAAACCCAGGTCTCCTGCATCGCAGGCAGATTCTTTACCATCTGAACCACCAGAGAAGCCCTTTAACAAGAGTCCAAAAAAAGCCAAAAATTATTCTGTGCTGGAGTCAATGGCAGAAAGATGTGACTTTAGTATGAATTATAAACATACAGTATTGCTGGCTTTGAGGATGGAGATGAACTTGTAACAGTCCAAGGAATATAGATGACTTCTAGAAGCCAAAAAAGATTAGGAAACAGATGCCACGCAATAATCTCCATGAGGGAACATAGCCCTTCTAACATATTGATTTTAGTTCACAGAGATCCAAGTTGAACTTTTGACCTACAGAATTGTAAGATAATAAGTTTCTGTTGTTTTAAACAACTAAGTTAGTAGTAATTTGTTCTGGCAGCAGTAGCACACTTGTATAAGAAACGATATTGTAAAGTAATTAACCTCCAATTAAAATAAATAAATTTATATTAAAAAATAAAAAGTAAAAAAAAAAAAGAAACGATAGAGCTATTCTTTCTTTCCTAGTAGTAAAGTACTAATTATTGACAACAAAGAACATCAAATCCAGTTTATTTTTCCTGGTATAAATATTCCTATCCATTGACAAACTCTTTCAAAGAGGAAGAAAGGCTTTGTGCTTTGTAAAGCTTTCAAGAAATTTACATTTTTTCTTTAAGTTTTGTTGTTGTTGTTTAATCACTAGTTCATGTCAGACTTTTGCGACACCATGCACGGTAACCCATCAGGTTACTCTGTCCATGGGATTCCCCAGGCAAGAATACTGGAGTGGGTTGCCATTTTCTTTTCCAGAGGATCTCCCTGACCCAGGGATCTAACCTGTGTGTCCTGCTTGGCAGGTGGATTCTTTACCACTGAGTGCACTGATAGTTGTTTCTCATCTGATTTGTCCAGTTATGACACATATCACACTTGATTTCACTGCATTTCACCAACTTGTACCGTTTGCTCCTCCTCCTACATTGTATTCAATAATATATTTGAAATACATCTAAATAGCTTTATTTAGAACTTTAAAAAAATAACTTTTATTCTATATAGATAGAAGTTAGCCATCAGCAGGATTCAAACATCTATGCCAATGTTTACTGAGAAAAAGCTGCACAGTTTTACATTTGTGAGTCATGTTTTATTTGGGGACCTTACTGAGGACTATAGCCTGGGAAACAGTCCCTCAGATAACTCTGAGGAACTGTTCCAAAGAGGTAATGGAGAGGGCAGGATGTACAGGACTTTTTGAAAAAAGAAGTAGTTGAACATCAAAAGATTACTGCTATTCACACACACACAAAATACAAATTAATAAATTTAGTGCTTTTCTGTAAATGGGAAGATACAAGAGTTTGGGCTCATTGAAATTTTTCCTTTGATACTTAGCTACCTAGGGCCAGCATCTTGTTTTGTTTTAGTTTTTCCATTCCAAATTTCCCTTAGGGCACATTGTCAGGTCAGCTGCAGTGACTGATGGTTGAAGATGATGTAACATTCTTAGTTTACTGAAATAGACATAGTCTGGGCAGAGTTCTATCCCCATGATTTTTGGAGGAGGCTAAGACCAACTCCCTACATGTGTGATCTGGCTTCAGAACTTCGTCCAGAGCTTCAGTGCCTAGAATTGAACGTCCCTAGAAAATTTCCAGGACCTAAGGTGGAAATAAAACATATTCCATTAACTTATATACACTGAATGTCTGCATAGTTGCCACCTTTGCCAAGGCAGACCTCCCTGTCATTGCATATACTGAAGTATCTATTTTCTAAGATAGAATTTTTATTTTCTTGAGGCAACATGCTGTGAGAGTTTATTTTGACAGTGACGAGTTACAAGACAAAAATCTCCTCACACACTGTAATCTTATCTTTCAGTGTTTAGCTTACCACAATAACAGAGCTTATATTCTCCTTTCTATTTTGTAGTAACAAAAGCAATTTTGTATGAAACTACAGGAGATAACCAGAGTCCTTGAGTCTTATATATTTATGGCCATAGGTGATCTGAATTGGGTAATGAATGTAGAATTTACAAGGATCTTTGAGCATAATAAAAATAAAAAGACTAAATTCCCTAAAAGTAATAATGAACAGCTAGAATTCTATAAATGCATAGCCAATTTTGATTAGAGATTAAAGAAATGGTATGTAATGCTATTGAATCTTTAAATCATGTACATCAGAAAGAAATGTGAGTATTCAGCATAGAGCTTAAGTGTTTGTTTTTTGTTTCATAAATGGATTTCTAAGTAGAGATGATAACAAAAGAAACACACTTTATCCTAGGGAAAACTGTCACATAGTGAAATCTGACTTAAACTTAAAAAAAGAGAAGCAAGAATTTATATCTGATACATTTTAAACAACAAAGCCAACTAAACAAGACAAAACAATATGGCATATATATATCTGTTTAAACATCTATTCACCTATTTTTTAAAGTTTATCAGGTTAATGACCATGTCAAAGCATCATTTTTTAGGGACATAGATGCTGAAAAACAGAGAATATTGTCTGAAAAAATAATTCACATTTTTCTTCCTTATTGCTATTAATTTTATTCTTCTTTGGTATCTAATAAGAAGTTATTCATTAACATATAATAATCATATTGAAATGATACAAGGCAAAAGTTCTCTTTTAGATATGCATTTATTTTAGTACAACACTTTAATTGCCACCACATCACATATTTGTGAGATAGTGCTATTGAATTCATCGTCATAGCTGAAGGGAGAATTCTGTTGTAAAATCCTTATTTCTTATTTGTTTGGAATATTGTTTTTCCTTCTGACATCTTCTTCTTACCTGACTCAACATGGATATTTCTCCTAGTAAGCACTTTTCTACAGGCCTATCTTTCATATCTTTTTTAATGGCTTCTCAGGTGGCTCAGTGGTAAAGAATCTGCCTACCAATATAGGAGACACAGGAGATGCAGGTTCAACAATCCCTGGGTCAGGAAGGTCCCCTGGAGTAGGAAACAGCACCTCACTTCAATATTCTTGCCTGTAAAATTGAACGGATAGAGGAGCCTGGTGGGCTACAGCCCATGGGGTCGCAAAGAGTTGTACACGACTAAGCAACTGAGCACACATAGTTGATTTACAATATTATACATTTCAGATATATAACCCCTCATAGTTATCTTCATTAAAATTCAGCAATGTCCAGGCTACCAGCTCTCTCATAGAGGTACTGAAGGAGTCATTTCAACCACAGGCCAAGCACTGGATATCAGTAGTGTTCTTAAGAAAAATGTTCCTCTTTAAACAACTATCATATTCAACAGAATATAAAATAGCAGCCTTCCTCAGTCCCTGGACAAGATAACCAGGCTTCCTGCTCTTCTGAGCAGATCATGTGGTCACCAGAACTTTTTTTTAAATCACCAACATGGATTCTAGTGCCCCAGTCCATGTTTTCTGCTTTGTTTTTACCAGCTTTTTACTTCTTGAGGACTGGAATCCATATGCATCTTAGGCAGATTAATTAACAACTCCCCAAAATCGTGTTCAGCAAAACAAAAAAATAATGAGAGCTTATTGTGTGTGAGGTAATCTTCTAGATATTTGGAAATATTGCTGGATTTGGGGGGAAACTAAAACCAAGCAAAGATCCTCTGCTTTAACAGACATTAAACATAATGCATGATTTGATTACATGTAAAAGAATCATTTGCTTAAAGAACAGAAAATGGAAGACAAGAGTGTCAGTTTGGGTGTGGTTTGCAATTTTATATGATGTAAACACATTTTTACATATTTATTTGTTAAGTTTTGGTTGCCCTGAGTCTTTTTCTGCTCATGGGGGCTTTGCTCTTGTTGTGGTGAGCAGGGACTACTCACTTGCAGTGGTGTGCAGGTTTCTCGTTTCAGTGGCTTCTCTTGCTGAGGACCATGGGCTCTAGGCTTACAGGCTCAGTAGTTGGGGTGCATAGACCTAGTTGCACCATGGCATGTGGAACCTTCCCAGACCAGGGATCAAACCCATGTCCTCTGCATTGGCAAGCAGATTCTTAACCACTGGCCCACCAGGGAAGTCCAGCATATTTTAAAGTTGATATTTAGGCATGTTTTTGGAAACAGTCTCTTCATTGCCATTGTCCTCTGTAGATAAATGTGTGTAGACCAATATCAATCTTCATACCTGGTCTCATACTTTCTTTTTTTTTTTTTTTGGCTCTCAGTTTTGTTTATTATTATTTTTATTTATTTATTTTTAACATTTAAATTTATTTAATTGGAGGCTAATTACTTTACATTATTGTATTGGTTTTGCCATACATCAACATGAATCTGCCACAGGTGTACACATGTTCCCCATCCTGAATCCCCCTCTCACCTCCCTCCCCATCTCCCCATACCATCTCTCTGGGTCATCCCAGTGCACCAGCCCCAAGCATCCTGTATCCTGCATCGAACCTGGACTGGCGATTCATTTCTTATATGATATTATACATGTTTTAATGCCATTCTTTATTTTATCCAACTTTTTAAAAAAATCTGCTAGATAACTATTCTAATCATTCTATCCCAATCAAAAATGTCCCTCTAGCCTATGCTTTCCTTATAAAAGTCTGTGCATGCACTTATTCCTAGATTGTTCATATGTAATAAGACTGTAACTGTCTAAGGAAAGATATCATCAATCACTAATTTTGAGGGATGAAGCTTAACAATGCTTGAAAATGAAAGGAAGTCAGTGAAACAAAAGCAAGATGAGAGAAGTTATGAAACTGAAAATATGTCACAAGTTTAATCTGTGATTACCTGGAAAAGCACTGGACTCTATGGAAATCTGACATAAAAATATGTCTTATAACTAATGGAAATAAATAAATAAATAGTTTGTATTCTATGATTTTATAAGAATGTGATCTATGAAATATTGACAACTGTGAAATAAGGGAGTGTTTCATGGAGTAGCTAGATATAAAAATGTAAATGCTTAAATATCAATAATAGTTATGAAGATAATCCAATATTTTAAAACATTGTTCTATTCATACTAGAATTGAAACAAACCAATTCACATTTAAAAGTTGTAGATGTAAGTTATATAGTGCACAAATAATGATTTGCTAAAATTATAAATATAAAATATAATAACATTATTTTATAATGAATATGCATCTAATGCATTCTTCAGAAATTTTAAATGTCATTTTATTTATAATTTTACATAATTGATCCAATAATTATGAATAAGACTAGTCAGGATATTTAAACAAGTAGGCAAAATTTTGGACAAGCACATATTAAAACACACCATGAAGTGAAAGCATTTAAAATCTGTTGCTGTGGTTTGTGCTAATAAATTACTAAATTAAATAGATTATTTTAACACACTTTATTATAATTTATTATCTGAAAAAGTTTGTAGCACAAATTTGGGAATAAATAATATAAATTAGTTTCTGATGTTGGCTAAATGATACTTGAGAGAAAGGTAATAAAATATAACATGCACCACATTATATTTCAGGTGATAAAATGCCAGAGATAAGAATTCATGTATTATTCTAATGCATATATATGGCACCTAGAAAGATGGTACTGATTAATTTATTTGCAGGGCAGCAGTGGAGAAACAGACACAGAGAACAGACTTACAAACACCAGGGAGGAAAAGGAAGGAGAGGGTGAGATGTATAGAGAGAGTAACATGAAAACTTATATTACCATATGTAAAATAGAGAACCAATGGAATTTGCTGTATGACTTAGGGAAGTCAAACAGGGGCTCTGTAATAACCTAGAGGGGTGGGATAGAGAGAGAGGCTCAAGAAGGAGGGAAACTACATACACCTATGGCTGATTCATGTTAATATTTGACAGAAAACAACAAAATTCTGTTAGGTAAATATCCTTCAATCAAAAATGAATACTTTACAAAAGTGAAAAAAATCATAAAATTAAAAAAAAACGAATTCATGTATTATAAATGAATATCAATTGAGTTCAGTTCAGTAACTCGGTCCTGTCTGACTTTTGGCGACTGCATTGACTACAACACGCTAGGCTTCCCTGTCCATCACCAACTCCCAGAGTTTACCCAAGTTCATGTACATTGAGTCGGTGATGCCATCCAACCATCTCATCCTCTGTCGTCCCTTTCTCCTCCTGCCTTCAATCTTCCCCAGTATCAGGGTCTTTTTCATTGAGTCAGTTCATCACATCAGGTGGCCAAAGTACTGGACTTTCAGCTTCAGCATCAATCCTTCCAATGAATAATCAGGACTGATCTCCTTTAGGATGGACTGGTTGGATCTCCTTGCAGTCCAAGGGATTCTCAAGAGTCTTCTCAAACACCACAGTTCAAAAGCATCAATTCTTTGGTACTCAGCTTTCTTTATAGTCCAACATTGACATCCATACGTGACTACTGGAAAAACCATAGCCTTGACTAGATGGACCTTTGTTGGCAAAGTAATGTCTCTGCGTTTGAATATGCTGTCCAAGTTGGTCATAACTTTTCTTTCAAGGTGCAAGCATCTTTTAATTTTATGGCTGCAATAAACATCTGCAGTGATTTTGGACCCCAAGAAAATAAAATCTGGCAAGGTTTCCATTGTTTCCTGATCTATTTGCCATGAAGTGATGGGATCATATGCCATGATCTTAGTTTTCTGACTATTGACCTTTAAGCCAACTTTTTCACTCTCCTCTTTCACTTTCATCAAGATGCTCTTTAGTTCTTCTTCGCTTTCTGCCATAAGGATGGTGTCATCTGCATATCTGAGGTTATTGATAATTCTCCTGACTGTTTTGATTCGAGCCTGTGCTTCATCCAGCCCAGCATTTCTCATGATGTACTGTGCATATAAATTAAATAAGCAGGTTGTTAATATGCAACCTTAATGTACTCTTTTCCCAATTTGGAACCAGTCTGTTGTTCCATGTCCAGGTCTAACTGTCGCTTCTTGACCTGCATACAGATTTCTCAGGAGGCAGGTCAGGTGGTCTGCTATTCTCATCTCTCTACGAATTTTGCACAGTTTGATGTGATCCACACAGTCAAAGGCTTTGGCGTAGTCAGTAGAACAAAAGTAGAAGTCTTTCTGGAACTCTCTTGCTTTTTTGATGATCCAGAAGATGTTGGCAATTTGATCTCTGGTTTCTCTGCCTTTTCTAAATCTAACTTGAACATCTGGAAGTTCATGGTTCACGTACTGTTGAAGCCTGGCTTGAGGAATTTTGAGCATTACTTTGCTAGCATATGAGATGAGTGCAATTGTGTTTGAACATTCTTTGGCATTTCTTTTCTTGGGATTGGAATGAAAACTTACCTTTTATCCAGTCCTGTGACCACTCCTGAGTTTTCCATATTTGCTGGCATATTGAGTGCAGCATTTTCATAGCATCATCTTTTAGGGTTTGAAAAAGCTCAACTGGAATTCCATTACCTCCACTAGCTTTGTTTGCAGTGTTGGCTTCCTAAAGCCCACTTGACTTCACATTCCGGGATGTCTAGCTCTAGGTGAGTGATCACACCATCGTGGTTATCTGGGTCATGAAGATCTTTTTTGTATAGTTCTTTTGTATAGTTCTTTTGTATATTCTTGCCACCTCTTCTTAAAACCTTCTGCTTCTGTTAGGTCCATACCATTTCTTTCCTTTATTGTGCCCATCTTAGCATGAAATGTTCCCTTGGTATTTGTAATTTTCTAGAAGAGATTGCTAGTCTTTCCCATTCTGTTGCTTTCCTCTATTTATTTGCATTGATCACTGATCACTGAGAAAGACTTTCTTATCTCTCCTTGCTATTCTTTGGAACTCTGCATTCAAATGGGTATATATCTCCTTTTCTCATTTGCCTTTGGTGTCTTCTATTTTCTCAGCTTTTGCAAGGTCTCCTCAGACAACCAATAGTCTTTTGCATTTCTTTTTCTTGGGGATGATCTTGATCTCTGCCTCCTGTACAATGTCACAAACCTCTGTCCATAGTTCTTCAGGCACTCTGTCTATCAGATGTTATCCCTTGAATCTATTTGACACTTACACTTCATAATTGTAAGGGATTTGATTTAGGTCATACCTGAATGATCTATTTGTTTTCCATACTTTCTTCAATTTCAGTCTGAATGTGGCTATAAGGAGTTCATGATCTGAGCCCTAGTCAGCTCCTGGCCTTGTTTTTGCTGACTATATAGAGCTTTTCCATCTTTGGCTACAAAGAATATACTCAATCTCATTTCAGTATTGACCATCTGGTGATGTCCACGTGTGGAGTCTTCTCTTGTGTTGTTGGAAGAGGGTGTTTGCTATGACCAGTGCGTTCTCTTGCCAAAACTCTGTTAGCCTTTGACCTCCTTTGTTTTGTACTCCAAGGCAAGATTTTCTTGTTACTCCAGTGATCTCTTGACTTCCTACTTTTGCATTCCAGTCCCCTATAATGAAAAGGACAGCTCTTTGGGGTGTTAGTTCTAGAAGGTCCAGTAGATCTTCATAGAACCATTCAACTTCAGTTTCTTCAGCACTACTGGTCAGGGCATAGACTTGCATTACCATGATATTGAATGGTTTGCCTTGGAAAAGAACAGAGATCATTCTGTCGCTTTTGAGATTGCATCCAAATACTGCATTTTGGACTCTTGTTGACTATGATGGCTACTCCATTTCTTCTAAGGGATTCTTGCCCACAGTAGTAGATATAATGGTCATCTGCATTAAATTCATCCATTCCAATCCATTTTAGTTCCCTGATTCTTAAAATGCTGATATTCACTCTTGCTATCTCCTGTTTGACCACATTCAATTTGCCTTCATTTATGGATGTAACATTCTAGGTTCCTATGCAATATTGCTCTTTACAGCATTGGACTTTACTTCCATCATCAGTCACATCCACAACTGGGTGTTGTTTTTGCTTTTGGCTCCATCTCTTCATTCTTTCTGGAGTTTCTCCACTGATCTCCAGTAGCATATTGGGTACCTACTGTCCTGGAAAGTTCATCTTTCAGTGTTCTATCTTTTTGCCTTTTCATACTGTTCATGGCATTCTCGAGGCAAGAATACTGAAGTGGTTTGCCATTCCCTTCTCCAGTGGACCACATTTTCTAAGAACTCTCCACCATGACCTGACCATCTTGGGTGCCCCTACACAGCAGAAATGAATATAGGTTAATATATAGCTTATAATTATGTGTAGAAATTTGTTTATAGCTTTTAATAACATACTTTTAACTGGAGAACAATTTGAAAAATAAACAAAATGATTTGTGAAAACGTTTAATACTTGCACGAAAGACATATTAGTAATATCATTAACAAAAATCAAGTTACACACATAAAAAGCTAAAGTACTAATAGCCAAAAAGATAAATAAATGTAAAACTTACAGTTCACAAAGGTTAAAGGCATAAAAATTAGTTGCAATATATTAAAATTTAGGAGATCAATTCATTAAATTCATAATAGCTACAAAAGGGGAAAATCATAATATTTTCATTATACATTAGAATTGAGAGTGTAAGGTATTTGAATATTTTCTGAGAACTTTTTTAAAACTTTGCAAAATATGTGTAAAATCTTTATTTTACTTTTTCAATGATAACTGCATTGCATTTAAGACATATTCTACACAATATATGTGCTAAAAATTTCACTTAAAATATAAATAATTTCATATAAAGTAGTACTGGAAATCCAATGTTTAATGATGTAGCTGATTCTTTACAGCACATTGCATGCTAAGTCACATCAGTCACTTCTGACTCTTTCTGACCTCATGGACTGTAGCTTGCCAGACTCCTCTGTCCATGGGATTTTCCAGCCAGGAATACTGAAGTGGGTTGCCATTTCCTCTTCCAGGGAATCTTTCTGACCCAGGGTTTGAACCCTGGTGTCTTATATATCCTATATTGACAGCAGGTTCTTTACAACTAACACCACTGGGAAGGCTTATAGCACATTATCAATCCATAAAATAATGATTGTTGATTATATGCATGTGACCTAGTGACTAAATTGGGAATCCTACTTATTTTATGCATCATAAGAGCAATTGCATTTGGTTTGGAAAGATACACAAAAAATGTATGTCGAGCTTTGGGAGGGTATATTCAAATCAATCCTTATTAGTTAGCACAAAGTTGTATCTTGAAGAGGGAAATTTATTCACAAGTTAGATATTGAAATTGATTAAAGTAAATAATCTTATTACCTTTCTGGATTTTGTTACCATTCTTGAAAGAAAAGTTATGACCAACCTAGACATCATATTAAAAAGCAAAGACATTACTTTGTCAACAAAGGTCCATCTAGTCAAGGCTATGGTTTTTCTAGTAGTCATGTATGGATGTGAGTTGGAATATAAAGAAAGCTGAGTGATGAAGAATTGATGCTTTTCAACTGTGGTGTTGGAGAAGACTCTTGAGAGTCCCTTGGACTGCAAGATCCAACCAGTATATCCTAAAGGAGATCAGTCCTGGGTGTTCATTGGAGAGACTGAAGTTGAAGCTGAAAGTCCAATACTTTGGCCACCTGATGCGAAGAGCTGACTTATTTGAAAAGACCCTGATACTGGGAAAGATTGAGGGCAGGAGGAGAAGGGGATGACAGAAAATGAGATGGCTGGATGGCATCACCGACTCGATGGACATGAGTTTGAGTGAACTCCCGGAGTTGGTGATGGACAGGGAGGCCCAGCATTCTGTAGTCCATGGGGTCACAAAGAGTTGGACATGACTGAGCAACTGAACTGAACTATTCTCGAATTCAAATTTCTCTCATAAAATTTTTTAAATTATATTTTTAAATGTACTTTTGTGTAAAGAAATTTTTAAAATATATAGTGAAGTCAAGATGGTATATGCCATGTTTTTTTCAGATTCTTTAGACTTGACTGAATAAACAAATCCAGCAGTAACTCTGGGAAATTATTTTCTGACGTAGAGAAGGAACCACACTCCTCTTAATAACTCATGGAGATTTTTAATGTCCTTTAAATTTATCATAACCTTTATTTTTAGTGTGCAGTATCTTCAAAGAATTTTCCTTTCGTCATTAAATGTTTTTATGTAAGTGATATTTCATGGTTTTAGATCATATACTTGAATCAATCAAGCTTGGAAATATTCTTAAATTAGATTCAAGGAGTTGTTTCAGATGGTAACAAATGACTGAGGTTAAAGTTTTCTCTCCCTAAGACTATTTATCTATCTAGTCTGCCTAAGATACTTTTATTTTACTTTTTTCTAAGTTTATCATTTACCCTATCATTCAAGAAACACTAATTTAATAACAGAAATGATTAAGAGAGATGATCCCAGAGTTCTCTATAAGGAGCGATTACAGGAAATCTGGTTGGAATCAAGCATGGTGTTTGACTCTAAAGCTTGTCATAAGAGCAGTCATTCAGCTTGTAAAGCCTCACCCGTTTACCACTGTCTGTCTGTCTGCGTGTGTAACTAGATGCCTTGCTTGCACTACTTGCTTGTATCACTCTTATGTGTATCTCAAATGCATTGAATCTTTTTTTTAAGTAACTTATAGAGAAAATATTTCTTGACATTTACTGACATGTGCTGAACATTTTTCTCAGCACAGTCATTTACTCAACAGATGTTTGTTTAGTGCCTATGAGAGGTCATGCTCTATTCTAGGCACTAGACAGGAAGAAAATAGGCAAAAAATTCTGGCTTTGGAACTTGACTTTTTGTATTTTAATCATGATAGCCTTGTGAATTATCACAAAAATAGCTGCTAT
Organism: Bubalus kerabau; assembly: GCF_029407905.1. NCBI lineage: Eukaryota > Metazoa > Chordata > Mammalia > Artiodactyla > Bovidae > Bubalus > Bubalus kerabau. The sequence goes on from NC_073635.1 coordinate 64,092,259, forward strand.
TGTGTGTATTTTCCAGATGTGAAAACTGAAGCAGAAATGGTAATATCTTTCATAGGGTCAGATAACTAGTAATTGGCAAGATCTAGATATGTTTGTCTCTCTCCCTTTATTTTTGTGTTTCCTAAATGCTGCAGACCGGAGAAGGCAATGGCACCCCACTCCAGTACTCTTGCCTGGAAAATCCCATGGATGGAGGAGCCTCGTGGGCTGCAGTCCATGGGGTCGCTAAGGGTCAGACACGACTGAGTGACTTCCCTTTCACTTTTCACTTTCATGCATTGGAGAAGGAAATAGCAACTCACTCCAGTGTTCTTGCCTGGAGAATCCCAGGGACGGGGGAGCCTGCTGGGCTGCCGTCTATGGGGTCACACAGAGTCGGACACGACTGAGGTGACTTAGCAGCAGCAGCAGCAGCAGCAAATGCTGCAGAGTACCAAACAAGTACCCTACAAGAGTACTTCAAGAATTTTATGAATTAAATAATATCAATATAAAAATGAGTTAGGCAAGAACATGAGAAGCAAGAAATAATTTTTGCATTATAGGTAAAAGATTAAGACAGAAAGTAGATGTCTCTTGCCCAGGAAATGATGAATATAAAAAATTATAAATGTGACAATACATAACATATTTAAATGGTGACAATTAAAAGGTCCAAAATATAGGATGGTGTCCATATGAAGAGGGTTCTTTAAATCAAAATTAAGCTTTGTTATATTTTATGGAAATATTATGAAGCATTACTTATTTGAGGCAGACTATGACAATATAAATAACATCAGGAAGGATCTATTTTATGAAAATAAATTTAAAATGTAATAGGGAAGCTGAGAGGACATTTAGTGAATGTCCTCTGGTACTTTAAAGATGGAAATATTATATTTAATTCAATTTCATTCATTTTTTAATGCATTCATAAATAAAGCCAGGCAATGTGGTAGACATTCTGAATCCTAAAATTTGCAGATGTATTCAAGAAATGACCATTTAATGTTTTAGAAACACAAATTTTCATATAATGTGATTCTGATACCAATGGCTTGAAGACCAGAAAAAAAGGGCTTAAGTGAGGTTGAAAGTTGGGTAAAATGTGACAGAGGAAACTAATAAATATATATCACACAGAATATTTGGAATTTTTCTAGATACAGAATTGAAAAGCTAGGTGTTAAACCAGAGCAAGAGTTCAAAGAATATCTTACTTTCTTCTCTTTTAAGTTCTGAAGAAGTGATTTAAGGAAAAATAGCTTAATATATTACCATCGTAATATCTTCAATACTTTACTTTAAGACTGAAAAAATAAATATTTATATTTGTAAACTATGAGCCAAACTCAATTATGGAATGTACCTGAGGAATAGGACTTCAGCCCCCTCAAATGATTCCAGTAAAAATTAGGGGTCAGCTGGGAATTGAAATCCTTATTCACTTAGTGTTGTTTTGTATATATCACCAGATCATCAGAACTCCAGAAAGAGTTGGTAAATGCTATCTGGTTTTAGAAAAGGCAGTGGAACCAGAGATCAAATTGCCAACATCTGCTGGATCATCGAAAAAGCAACAGAGTTCCAGAAAAACATCTGTTTCTGCTTTATTGACTATGCCAAAGCCTTTGACTGTGTGGATCACAATAAACTGTGGAAAATTCTGAAAGAGATGGGTATACCAGACCACCTTACCTACCTCTTGAGAAATCTGTATGCAGATCAGAAAGCAACAGTTAGAACTGGACATGGAACAACAGACTGGTTCCAAATAGGCAAAGAAGTATGTCAAGGCTGTATATTGTCACCCTGCTTATTGAACTCATACACAGAGTACATCATGAGAAACGCTGGGCTGGAAGAAGCACAAGCTGCAACCAAGATAGCTGGGAGAAATATCAATAAACTCAGACATGTGGATGACACCACCCTTATGGCAAAAAGTGAAGAGGAACTAAAAAGCCTCTTGATGAAAGTAAAAGAGGAGAGTGAAAAATTTGGCTTAAAGCTCAACATTCAGAAAACTAAGATCATGGCATCCGGTCCCATCATTTCATGGGAAATAGGTGGGGAAACAGTGGAAACAGTGTCAGACTTTATTTTTTGGGGCTCCCAAATCACTGCAGATGGTGACTGAAGCCATGAAATTAAAAGATGCTTACTCCTTGGAAGGAAAGTTATGACCAACCTAGATAGCATATTCAAAAGCAGAGACATTACTTTGCCAACAAAGGTCTGTCTAGTCAAGGCTATGGTTTTTCCTGTAGTCATGTATGGATGTGAGATTTGGACTGTGAAGAAGGCTGAGGGCCAAAGAATTGATGCTTTTGAACTGTGGTGTTGGAGAAGACTCTTGAGAGTCCCATGGACTGCAAGGAGATCCAACCAGTCCATTCTGAAGGAGATCAGCCCTGGGATTTCTTTGGAAGGAATGATGCTAAAGCTGAACCTCCAGTACTTTGGCCACCTCATGCAAAGAGTTGACTCATTGGAAAAGACTCTAATGCTGGGAGGGATTGAGGGCAGAAGGAGAAGGGGATGACAGAGGATAAAATGGCTGGATGGCATCACTGACTTGATGGATGTGAGTCTGAGTGAACTCCGGGTGATGGTGATGGACAGGGAGGCCTGGCGTGCTGCGATTCATGGGGTCGCAAAGAGTCGGACAAGTCTGAGCGACTGAACTGAACAACTGAACTGAGGACTTTTTTATGTGGTAAGCAAAGGGAGCACTGAGTTTGCAAATGTGTGCTTCTCATGGTCTCTTAAGCATCATTATATGTAAGCTATCTAGGCCAGTAAAGGATTTGGAAAAACTGAAACACTTTCCTTCTGTCTATGAGTATATTTTGTTTTATTGTGTCATGAGTTGGGTAGGTATATCCTTTTATTCTTTACTTGTGTCTGTTGACATTTATCGCAGAAGGCAATGGCACCACACTCCAGTACTCTTGCCTGGAAAATCCCATGGATGGAGGAGCCTGGTAGGCTGCAGTCCATGGGGTCGTGAAAAGTCAGACAGCACTGAGCGACTTCACTTTCACTTTTCACTTTAATGCAGTGGAGAAGGAAATGGCAACCCACTCATGTTCTTGCCTGAAGAATCCTAGGGACGGTGGAGCCTGGGGGGTTGCTGTCTATGGGGTCGCACAGAGTTGGACATGACTGAAGTGACTTAGCAGCAGCAGCAGTTGATATTTATAAAATTGATTCCTGGGAAATCATCCTTATATAATATTCATTTTCACTTAATTATATCAATAAGCTTGCAACCCTTTGTTGCATCATATGTTCAATAGATTCAATTTATATTTGATATATTATAAATCAGTTACAATTATGGTTTCACTTCCAATATTTTCCTAACAGAAATAAAAATTTTCCACATACTGCAAATTCCAAATGACTAAGAATGTAACTAAAGGCCATTGCTCAGCCATTTCCACATTCTTCATGGTATGTAAACATAATCATATTTCAGACACATATGACAAGTTTTTACATCCACAGGCTCCCAGTTGTCATTACTGAACACTGCCAATCTACCCCCCACCCCAACTATGGATGACACAGTGATGTTCCTTTATTTATGCAACTGGTTGCACACCAAGGAGAATAAATTCTCACTTTTAACTGTAGAAACTAGGCCATTGGAGAACAACAACAGCAACCACAAAACTGTAGATATCTAGTGAAATCCTAATTGTTTACCTTAGTTTTTTTTCACAAGTTTAGTTCCTTTGCTTTTTTCGTTACCACATGCTGTCCCTGATCCTTAATGACCTGAGATTCTAAACTGATTTCACTATTCAATAGTCATTCTTGGATGAGGGTATGTCTACTTCCAACATTTTCACAGTATGGTGTTTTTTTATAGTCAACATTCAGTTAATAATTCAATTTGAGCTGTGTTTTCTCTCTGTGCCTATTTCAAGGTCAAACTATATCTAGATTATGTTATTTTTTAATTTTTTTTCCATGATGTCAAGCCTCTAGGGCTATTATTTTGCCTGATTTGGCATAGTACTCCAAGACAGGTTTCTAACCTCTCAAAAAACATTTGGCAATTTGGAGCTAGTTCACATCAAGCCCAAGTCACCATATATGTCACTGCCATTAAATGTTAATGAAACCATGTCATTGGGGAAATATGCTGTACCAGAAATGTGTGTTCTGTAAGACTGTCAGTTTAATATATTCTATCCTTAGATGCACTTCTGTCTTCATGTGCCATAGAATTTACCTTAATGTCTTTTGTGTCCTTCCAAAAGTGAGTAATCTGCAACATTCAGGCCACCAAAGTGGCATGCAAATTCACTCAAGGATGACTGGGTTCCAAATCTCATTTCCTTAAATGAATTCCATTCACATTCGCATTTCATAAAAGAGTATACAAAGCTGTGATATAACTGAGCAGATAGCCATAATATCACACACAGGATGCTGTCTAAGTTATATGTCATTTTAATTTATGTCCACAAAGAGTGCAGAAGCTTGTCATTTAGCCTTTTATGCCTTATCCAATTAATCGGTCATAATTCTCTTTGGGCATGTGAAAAATAAATAGAATGCAAAACAGCTTATAAACTGCATGCTAAGTGATAGCTGTGGTTGTCTACCTATAAATCGAGTCATTAGAAAATGCTGTGTTACTTGTTTCCACCAGATTATCCACGAGGAGTTTTTAGATAAAGAGAGCTTGTGGATCAGTAGGAATAATATCTTTTTCACCCAGAGACACAGTCAAGAGGTCTCTCAATATTGGCCATTACTGCTGCTGCCAAGTCGCTTCAGTCATGTTCGACTCTGTACGACCCCATAGACGGCAGCCCACCAGGCTCCCGCATCCCTGGGATTCTCCAGGCAAGAACTGGAGAGAGATAACTCAGAGTTTCTTCTCTTGTCTTAAGTCACTTCTGTAAAAAATAATTCTATCTCACTTTGAAATTCAAGTTCGCTTAAAATCTCTTTTGTCGGTTTCTGCTATTTTTATATTTGTTTGTGTTTATTATTAGTTTCAGAGAAGGCAATGGCAGCCCACTCCAGTACTCTTGCTTGGAAAATCCCATGGACGGAGGAGCCTAGTCGGCTGCAGTCCATGGGGTCGCTAAGAGTCGGACACGACTGAGTGACTTCACTTTCACCTTCACTTTCATGCATTGGAGAAGGAAATGGCAACCCACTCCAGTGTTCTTGCCTGGAGAATCCCAGGGATGGCGGAGCCTGGCAGGCTGCCGTCTATGGGGTCACAGAGTTGGACACTACTGAAGTGACTTAGCAGCAGCAGCAGCATTAGTAGTTTGGACCCCTGCATACCTTTCTTCCCAATCAACATTTCCAACTCTAAGAGTTAATACTTGGTCACAGAATTTGCAAGGAAGAAAAAAAATGTGCACAACTGTCCTTATCATTTTGTAAGGAAGACACATTCACAGTCCTAATTCAGTTAGCATGTGATAAAATGATGCACTGAGAGGAACATTAGGAATATGTATTGTTAATTTCAGTGATAGTAACAATATGTCTATTGTACAACACCAGAGATGACTTTATACATAGACATCACCATATGATCAAGACCAAAATCAGATTGATTATATTCTTTGGAGCCAAAGATGGAGAAGCTCTCTACAGTTAGCAAAAACAAGATGAGGAGCTGATTGTGGCTCAGATCATGAGCTCCTTATTGCACAATTCAGACTTAAATTGAAGAAAGCAGTGGAAACTACCAGGCCACTCAAGTATGACCTAAATCAAATCCCTTATGATTATACAATGGAAGTGACAAATAGATTCAAGAGATTGATCTGGTAGACAGAGTGCCTGAAGAACTATGGATGCAGGTTTGTAACATTGTATAGGAGGCAGTGATCAAAACCATCCCAAAAGAAAAAGAAATGACAAAAAGCAAAATGGTTGTCTGAGGAGGCCTTACAAATAGCTAAGAAGAGACATGAAAGAGGAGAAAAGGAACGCTATGCCCATCTGAATGCAGAGTTCCAAAAAATAGCAAGGAGAGATAAGAAAGCTTCCTAAGTGATCAATGCAAAGAAATAGAGGAAGACAATAGAATGGGATAGACTAGAGATCTATTCAAGAAAATTAGAGATACCAAGGGAACATTTCATGCAAAGATGGGCACAATAAAGGACAGAAACAGTATGGACCTAATGGAAGCAGAAGATATTAGGAAGAGGTGGTAAGAATACACAGAATAACTATACAAAAGAGATCTAATGACTCAGATAACCACAGTGGTGTGATCACTCACCTAGAGTTAGACATTCTGGAGTGAGAAATCAAGTGGTCCTTAGTAATTACCACTGCAAACCAAGCTAGTGGAACTGATGGAATTCCAGTTGAACTATTTCAAATCCTAAAAAGATGATGCTTCAAAAGTGCTGCACTCAATATGCCAGCAAACTTGGAAAACTTAGTAGTGGTCACAGGACTGGATAAGGTCAGTTTTCATTCCAATCCCAAAGAAGGGCATAGCCAAAGAATGTTCAAACTACCACACAATTGCACTCATTTCACAGACTAGCAAAGTAATGCTCAAAATTCTTCAAGCTAGACTTTAACAGTAAGTAAGCTGAGAAATTACAGATATTCAAATTGGATTTAGAAAAGGCAGAGGAATAAGAGATGAAATTGCCAACATCCGTTGGCCCATAGAAAAAGCAAGAGAATTCCAGAAAACCATCTACTTCTGCTTTATTGACTACACTAAAGCCCTTGATTGTGTGGATGACAACAAACTGTGGGAAATTCTTAAAGAGATGGGAATAGCAGACCACCTAACCTGTCTCCTGAGAAATGTGTATACAGATCAAGAAGAAATAGTTAGAGCCAGACATGGAACAATGGACTGATTTCAAATTGGGAAAGGGTTACATCAAGGCTGTTTATTGTCACCCTGCTTATTTAACTTACATGCGGAGTATATCATGTGAAATGCTGGGCTTGATAAAGCAAAAAGGCAGAATCACAATTGCTGGGAGAAATATAAAAAATGTCAGATATGCAGATGCCAGCACCCTTATGGCAGAAAGTGAAGAGGAACTAAAGAGCGTCTTGATGAAAATGAAAGGGGAGAGTGAAAAAGTTGGCTTAAAGCTCAACTTTCAGAAAACTTAGATCACAGCAACTGGTCCTATCACTTCATGGCAAATAGATGGGGGAATAATAGAAGCAGTGACAGACTTTATTTTGGAGGGCTCAAAAATCGCTGCATATGGTGATTGCAGCCATGAAATTAAAAGATGCTTGCTCCTTGGAAGAAAAGCTATAACAAACCTAGAAGCATATTAAAAACCAGAGACATACATTGCTGACAAAGGTCTGTCTAATCAAAGCTATGGTTTTTCCAGTAGTCATGTGTGGATGTGAGAGCTGGACCAGAAAGAAAGCTTAGTGCTGAAGAAATGATACTTTTGAACTGTGGTGTTGGAGAAGACTCTTGAGAGTCCCTTGGACTGCAAAGAGCTCAAACAAGTCAATCCTAAATGAAATCAGGCCTGAATATTCACTGGAAGGACTGATGCTGAAGCTCCAATACTTTGGCTACAGCTCCAATACTTTGGCTACTTGATAAGAACAGCCAACTCATTAGAAACAACCCTGATGCTGGGAAAGATTGAAGGCCAGAGAAGTAGATGACAAAGAAGGATGAGATGTTTGGATGGCATCACTGACTCAATGGACATGAGTTTGAGCAAGTTCTGGGTGATGGTGAAGGACAGGGCAACCTGGCATGCTGCAGTCCATGGGGTCACAAATGGTCAGACATGACTGAGAGACTGAACAACAACAACAATATAATAAATAAAATATCTCCTCCAGGGGAAATCCAACTTTTTCACTCTCCTCTTTTACTTTCATCAAGAGGCTCTTTAGCTCCTCTTTGCTTTCTGCTATAAAGGTGGTGTCAATTGCATACTCGAGATTATTGATGTTTCTCCAGGCAATCTTGATTCCAGCTTGTGTTTCATCCAGCCTGGCATTTCTCATGATGTACTCTTCATATAGGCTAAATAAGGAGGGTGGCATATTTCTTTCCAACCTTGACATATTCCTTTCTCAATTTGGAGCCAGTTACTTTGTAAAAGTTAGTTAAGTTTGTTTGGCACCCATTAAAAAGATACGGGATTCCTAAACTTGGAAACTATCTTCTGTAACTCAAACCAATGCATGTAATTGTGTCATCTGGCTCTCTTTATGTTGCCTTGTGTGTAATACAGCTTAGACAAATTCGGACTACCCATACCATGCAGTTATTCTGGCTACTGCTGTATTATAAGAAATGAACTGTAATTTTCCCCTGACCAATAAATCGCCTGCCTTCCTTCAGCATTCATAGAACTATAACAAGCTAAATGTTTAGTTGGCAATAAAAATAAAATTTAGGACCTTTAACAGCTCTAGACAGATATCATGGTCCTTGGGTATATGTAAATTTAAAGTCAGGCTGAAAACCACTGGAATTGTCAAGATAAAGTTACAAAAATTATGCAACTGTGTATTCATTTCTTCTGAAAGCTCTCATTACATTTTATGATTCTGTGAAGTCTCTAATTTACTTTCTGTCATGTTCAAAAATAGGATTCATCCATTTAACTAGTTCAGTTAAAACTTACAATTTATCTGCACATCTATTTTAAGTAACATACTTTCAATTGCCAACTTGATTTCCATTGAGACTCCTGCTATGGCATTCATAGTATGGTAAATCTGTGTAATATTATATTTTCTTTCTCCTTTCTATATATTGGTAGCTCAGATGTAAAGCGTCTGCCTGCAGTGTGGGAGACCTGGGTTTTATCTCTGGATCAGGAGGATCCCCTGGAGAAGAAATGACTATCTACCCTAGTATCTTGCCTGAAGATGGACAGAGGAGCCTGGTGGGCTACAGCCCATGTGGTTGCAAGGAGTCAGTCTTTTTTTTTTTTTTTTTTAAAGGATTCAGTCTTGACTGAGAGAGTAACTTTCAATTTCATTCATATATTGGTAGCAGTGGAATATTTACCTTAATCAGAATAAATATTGATTGAGAATTCACTGTTCAAAATCTATCACTATATTCTTTGAGGTAACTTTCTGAAATAAGCAAAGCTTAGAGTATTAATTCCAGTGATCACCCACTAGAAATCCCCTGAGACTGCTGATAATAACCAGTGTAATCTTGTCAACCATTTGCCTTCCTCCATGATTTACCATCTGCAAAAGATACTGCTTCTGTTTTTCAAACAAGGAGGATCAATTGTGAGAAAAGGCACCAGTGACTGCCTTTGCTTCAAACTCTCTTTTCAGTGATTTTTGTATAGGTAGCAGTCTTGAAAAACAGAGACAATGCCTTACTCTGGAACAAATGTCAGTTTTGTTTACTTTGAAGTATAATAAAGATAATGTCTCCCCTAGAAGCAAATATCTGCCATGTTTACTCTAGACTAAAAATGATTCAAGTTATGTAAACTTGGAGATCTTCTGTAACACAGCCAAAGAAGTCCACGTGTCATGTGGACTTCTTTGAATCATTCTGTGGGAACTGGGACAAAGGAAGTGGGCACAATTTATGAAAATCTGGCTACTGTTATTGTTGTAATAATCTATTCTTTGCATGTGAACCAGAAGCCATACATCTTCTGTCAATAACCATAAACCTGGTCAGCTAACTCATTAGTTGGTCATACAGTAAGAAACTCAGACATTTTGCAGTTCTTGATACGCCTTCAAATCCTTCCCTTTCACCCTCCCTTTGTAAATCCTTTACACACTTATAGCAAACTTCCATTGCCACGCAGGAAGTGGTCATTTGTGTTGTTGGAGTAAAATTTTTTTAAAAATATATCAAACAAGTATTCAGTAAATATGTCATATGCAGGTAAACAATCAGACAGTAAATAAATATTTACTAAATAACCAACAATAACAACAAAATTGCTATTAAATTTTAAGAAAATAAAAAGTAATGGGCATACACACTGAGGAAACCAGAAGGGAAAGAGACACGAGTACCCCAATGTTCATCGCAGCACTGTTTATAATAGCCAGGACATGGAAGCAACCTAGATGTCCATCAGCAGATGAATGGATAAGAAAGCTGTGGTACATATACACAATGGAGTATTATTCAGCCATTAAAAAGAATACATTTGAATCAGTTCTAATGAGGTGGATGAAACTGGAGCCTATTATACAGAGTGAAGTAAGCCAGAAAGAAAAACACCAATACAGTATACTAACGCATATATATGGAATTTAGAAAGATGGTAACAATAACCCTGTGTACGAGACAGCAAAAGAGACACTGATGTATAGAACAGTCTTATGGACTCTGTGGGAGAGGGAGAGGGTGGGAAGATTTGGGAGAATGGCATTGAAACATGTAAAATATCATGTATGAAATGAGTTGCCAGTCCAGGTTCGATGCACGGTACTGGATGCTTGGGGCTGGTGCACTGGGACGACCCAGAGGGATGGAATGGGGAGGGAGGAGGGAGGAGGGTTCAGGATGGGGAACACATGTATACCTGTGGCGGATTATGTCAAGTTTAAAAATAAAATAAAATTTAAAATCTTCAAAAAAAAAAAAAAGTAATGGAGCATCTTTGACTCTCATATAAAATAGAAATATAATTTATAATGATAGTCATCACAATAATAATAATATTCATAAACAGCTATACATCAGACATTATTTAAAACAGTATCTTGCTCCTTTTAGAAACTGGTGAGTTATTCATTATTATTATACACAAAGTTTGGATAAAAAATTGGTGCTATAAGATAGTCATTGATACATGCCAAAGGCTAATCAGGGATGGGAACTTGATTTGAACCTGGGAAATTCATATTGTGGAACATATCATCTAACCACCATGCTCTATATTTGAGGAGAACAGTGACATATATAAAGCAAAACTAAAAGGTTACACATAATTGTTTGCTTTCTTATAGAAAATTATTATAATCTGCTACTGCTACCGAGTCTAAACTCATTCTGCTTGCTGCACGACAGGCAAATAAATCAGGAGATGAGCTGTTGGGGCAAGGAATAATGACATTATTTGCAAAGCTAGCAACCCAGAAGATGACAGGTTAGTGTCTCAGAGAACCATTTTATCCCATTTAGAATTCAGGCTTCTTTTCTACTGAAAAGGGAAGGGGGAGTGGTTGGTTGTTGGTAACTTCTTGATGCAGAAATCCTTTGTTCTTGCAGCTGTCCACATAGGTCAGGACGTGAAGTTCCCATAAACCTCCAACAAAACAAATGATAGTTTCTGTTCTGCAACCTTTTTTATCTCCATATGAATGGAAAGATGCTGCAAGCTTAAAGATCAGAGCCTTGAGAATAGGCTATCCTATATATTTCAAGATGTAGGTAATATTCTTTTACAAAAAGTGAAGAGCTGACATCAGTATGTGCAGGCAACAGGGCATAAAAGCTAAAGTAAAATAAATATATATAATATGAAGTCATTTGTTCTTCCCTATTACTTTTCACATATTTGTACCATATTGGAGGCCTTTTAAAACAATCAACATTTTGATTCATCACTTGAATTATTGAAAATCATCCATTGTTAGAGGTCAAGTATATAGTAAATATTTGGGGTGATATTAAAATAGTTTTATATCTTCATTTTCTATTTTGTTTATTTAATAGAAATTTTAATATATTTTATATATTTAATCCACTAAACAAGGTAAACTGACATAAGTTTCTATATTAAAGATAATTGGTTCTCTCCAATATAGAAACACATATTAAAACAGGGTTTCAGAGGGTGAAACACTTTGAATATTATATTTATGTATGCACATATAAATTGTTAGCAAGTAGTCAATATGTAGGTTATTAATCTCCTTTATATTCATGTTACATTTCTTCTGTTTACTTCTGTTCCTAACTTTGTTGTTCAGTCACTCAGCTGTGTCCAACTCTTTGCAACCTCATGGACTACAGTACACCAGGCTTCCCTGTCCATCACAATCTTCCAGAGCCTGCTCAAACCCATGTCCAACGAGTCGGTGATGCCATCCAACCATATCATTCTCTGTTGTCACCTTCTCCTCCTGCCTTCAATCTTTCCCAGCATCAGTCTTTTCCAATGACTGGCTCTTCGCATCAGGTGGCCAAAGTACTGGAGCTTCAGCTTAAACATCAGTCCTTCCAATGAATATTCAGGGATAATTTTCTTTGGGATTGACTGCTTTGATCTTGCAGTCCAAGGGACTCTCGGGAGTCTTCTCCAGACCAGTTTGAAAGCATCAATTCTTTGCTGCTCAGCCTTCTTTATGGTCCAATTTTCTCACGTGTACATGATTATTGGAAAAACCATAGCTTTGACTATAAGGACCTTTGTCGCAAAGTGGCATTTCTACTTCTTAATATGCTGTCTAGGTTTGTCTAAAGATAGGTTAATCCAAAACATTTAGAACTTATATTTTGGACAAAACATGCTTGCTATGTGGTTATTGTAAACTAGAGGACAAAATACACTTCAGGCTCATGTCATGTACTATATGGTATTTTTATATCACAGTTAAAAAAGAGATTGTAGTATCTGAATATTTAGTTCAGTTCAGTTCAGTTGCTCAGTCGTGTACAACTCTTTGCGACCCCATGAATCGCAGCACGCCAGGCCTCCCTGTCCATCACCAACTCCCAGAGTTCACTCAGACTCACATCCATCGAGTCAGTGATGCCATCCAGCCATCTCATCCTCTGTCGTCCCCTTCTCCTCCTGCCCCCAATCCCTCCCAGCATCAGAGTCTTTTCCAATGACTCAACTCTTCGCATGAGGTGGCCAAAGTACTGGAGGTTCAGCTTTAGCATCATTCCTTCCAAAGAAATCCCAGGGCTGATCTCTTTCAGAATGGACTAGTTGGATCTCCTTGCAGTTCAAGGGACTCTCAAGAGTCTTCTCCAACACCACAGTTCAAAAGCATCAGTTCTTCAGCGCTCAGCTTTCTTCACAGTCCAACTCTCACATCCATACATGACCACTGGAAAAATCATAGCCTTGACTAGACGGACCTTTGTTGGCAATGTAATGTCTCTGCTTTTGAATATGCTATCTAGGTTGGTCATAACTTTCCTTTCAAGGAGTAAGCGTCTTTTAATTTCATGGCTGCAATCACCATCTGCAGTGATTTTGGAGCCCAAAAAAATAAAGTCTGACACTGTTTACACTGTTTCCCCATCTATTTCCCATGAAGTGATGGGACCTGATGCCATGATCTTTGTTTTCTGAATGTTGAGTTTTAAGCCAACTTTTTCACTCTCCTCTTTCACCTTCATCAAGAGGCTTTTTAATTCCTCTTCACTTTCTGCCATAAGGGTGGTGTCATCTGCACATCTGAGGTTATTGATATTTGTCCGAGCAATCTTGATACCAGCTTGTGCTTCTTCCAGCCCAGCAATTCTCATGATGTACTCTGCATAGAAGTTAAATAAGCTGGGTGACAATATACAGCCTTGACGTACTCCTTTTCTATTTGGAACCAGTCTATTGTTCTATGTCCACTTCTAACTGTTGCTTCCTGACCTGCATACAGATTTATCAAGAGGCAGGTCAGGTGGTCTGGTATTCCCATATCCTTCAGAATTTTCTACAGTTTATTGTGATCCACACAGTCAAAGGCTTTGGCATAGTCAATAAAGCAGAGATAGATGTTTTTCTGGAACTCTCTTGCCTTTTCAATGATCCAGCAGATCTTGACAATTTGGTCTCTGGTTCCTCTGCCTTTTCTAAAACCAGCTTGAACATCTGGAGGTTCACGGTTCATGTATTGCTGAAGCCTGGCTTGGAGAATTTTGAGCATTACTTTACTAGTGTGTGAGATGAGTGCAGTTTTGCTGTAGTTTGAGCATTCTTTGGCATTGCCTTTCTTTGGGATTGGAATAAAAACTGACCTTTTCCAGTCCTGTGGCCACTGCTGAGTTTTCCAAATTTGCTGGCATATTGAGTGCAGCACTTTCACAGCATCACCTTTCAGGATTTGAAATAGCTCAACTGGAATTCCATCACCTCCACTAGCTTTGTTCGTAGTGATGCTTTCTAAGGCCCACTTGACTTCAGATTCCAGGATGTCTGGCTGTAGGTCACTGATCACACTATCGTGATTATCTGGGTCATGAAGATCTTTTTTGTACAGTTCTTCTGTGTATTCTTGCCATCTCTTCTTAATATCTTCTGCTTCTGTTAGGTCCATACCATTTCTGAATATTATCGGATACTAAATTCCATTCCTCTAAAACAAAACAAGTCAAAAAAAAAAAAAAAACCTTAAACTGCAAAACATGACTGTAACTTGTATGCACAGATAACTTTTGCAGCAAAAAAGGGCAGAGTAGAGATAAGAAACAAAATGTATCAGTAAGCAACATGGCATTGAATACAGTTCTACTGTTGAAAAGATCTTGAGAGTCATTGGTATATGTAAACAAAACCAGAAATGACATTATTGTCTGTACAAAAGAACCCCTAAAGGGTCAATCATGTCTATCTCCAGGCAATATTTGGAGAAACAAACATATGCATTTTATTTATTGAATTGTAAATTGGGAAGATTTTAGTTTTTTTGTTTTTTTTTTTCCTATGGCCACACTTTATTTTTTTTTTAAACTTTACATAATTGTATTGGTTTTGCCAAATATCAAAATGAATCCGCCACAGGTATACATGTGTTACTTGCCCTGCTTTACAAGACTCTGTACTAAATAACTAATTTTCATTTTTTTAATATACATTTATTTATTTTATTGGAGGTTAATTACATTTATTTATTTTATTGGAGGTTAATACTTTACAATATTGTATTGGTTTTGCCATACATCAACATGAATCCACCATGGGTGTACATGTGTTCCCCATCCTGAACCCCCCTCCCACCTCCCTCCCCATACCATCCTTCTGGGTCATCCCAGTGTACCAGCCCCAAGCAACCAGTATCATGTATAGAACTTGGACTGGCGATTTGTTTCATATATGATATTATACATGTTTTAATGTCATTCTCCCAAATCATCCCACCCTCTCCCTCTCCCACAGAGTCCAAAAGACTATTCTATACATCTGTGTCTCTTTTGCTGTCTCACATACAGGGTTACTGTTACCATCTTTCTAAATTCCATATATATGCGTTAGTATACTGTATTGGTGGAGAAGGCAATGGCACCCCACTCCAGTACTCTTGCCTGGAAAATCCCATGGATGGAAGAGCCTGGTAGGCTGCAGTCCATGGGGTCGCTAAGAGTTGGGCACGACTGAGCGACTTCACTTTTACTATTTACTTTCATGCTTTGGAGAAGGCAATGGCAACCCACTCCAGTGTTCTTGCCTGGAGAATCCCAGGGACGGGGGAGCCTGGTGGGCTGCCGTCTATGGGGTCGCACAGAGTTGGACACGACTGAAGCTACTTAGCAGTAGCAGCAGCATACTGTATTGGTGTTTTTCTTTCTGGCTTACTTCACTCTGTATAATAGGCTCCAGTTTCATCCACCTCATTAGAACTGATTCAAATGTATTCTTTTTAATGGCTGAGTAATACTCCATGGTGTATATGTACCACAGCTTTCTTATCCATTCATCTGCTGATGGACATCTAGGTTGCTTCCATGTCCTGGCTATTATAAACAGTGCTGCAATGAATGCAATCCCTATCAAGCTACCAGTGGTATTTTTCACAGAGCTAGAACAAATAATCTCACAATTTGTATGGAAATACAAAAAACCTCAAATAGCCAAAGCAATCTTGAGAAAGAAGAATGGAACTGGAGAAATCAACCTGCCTGACTTCAGGCTCTACTACAAAGCCACAGTCATCAAGACAGTATGGTACTGGCACAAAGACAGAAATATAGATCAATGGAACAAAATAGAAAGCCCAGAGATAAATCCACGCACCTATGGACACCTTATCTTTGACAAAGGAGGCAAGAATATACAATGGAGAAAAGACTATCTCTTTAATAAGTGGTGCTGGGAAAACTGGTCAACCACTTGTAAAAGAATGAAACTAGAACACGTTCTAACACCATACACAAAAATAAACTCAAAATGGATTAAAAATCTAAATGTAAGACCAGAAACTATAAAACTCCTAGAGGAGAACATAGGCAAAACACTTTCTGACATACATCACAGCAAGATCCTCTCTGACCCACCTCCCAGAATATTGGAAATAAAAGCAAAAATAAACAAATAGGACCTAATTAAACTTAAAAGCTTATGCACAACCAGGGAAACTACAAGCAAGGTGAAAAGACAGCCTTCAGAATGGGATAAAATAATAGCAAATAAAGCAACTGACAAACAACAAATCTCAAATATATACAAGCAACTCCTGCAGCTCAATTCCAGAAAAATAAACAACCCAATCAAAAAATGGGCCAAAGAACTAAATAGACATTTCTCCAAAGAAGATATACAGATGGCTAACAAACACATGAAAAGATGCTCAACATCACTCATTATCAGAGAAATGCAAATCAAAACCACAATGAGGTACCATTTCACACTAGTCAGAATGGCTGTGATCCAAAAGTCTACAAGCAATAAATGCTGGAGAGGGTGTGGAGAAAAGGGAACCCTCTTACACTGTTGGTGGGAATGCAAACTAATTTTCATTTGTAGATCAGTTTTTTACTATTTAATGCCAATGGTCTCATTCTAAGGTATTCTATTGCTGTCTTCAATTTATTAAAGAGTTCAGTGCACCTAAACCATAGGATCCTCTCTATTCACATGGCTTTGCTTTAAACTTTTCTACTGATCCTCAACATTCCAGAATTAAAAGGCTAAAGGTGATCAGATAGTGAAGTCCTAGTAAGAACTCCAACTGTTATTATTTTATTTTTAATGTGGCCATTGAATTCAGTGTTCCTCATTCATTATACTTCTGAAATTCTGATGTTTTCTTTCAAGAACGTGCCATTTTTTGTTTGTTTGTTTTGTGGACCCATGTCACAAACACAAAAATTCCTGAGTGGAGTGTAAATAGCTAGCATTTCTAATTCAACCATAGGACACTTGGAAGTTAATATTATGTTCTCAGTTGTGCAGACATGTCCAACTTTTTGTGACCCCATGGACTGTAGCCCACCAGGCTTCTATATTCATGGGATTTCCCAGGCAAGAATACTGAGGCGAGTTGCCATTTCCTCCTCCAAGGGATCTTACTGAGCCATGGATCAAATGTGCATATCCTGCATCTCCTGCATTGGCAGGTAGATTCTTTACCACTGAACCACCTGGGGAGCCCAGTCAATATTATAAAGCTCTGAAAAGTGAACTTGTTCCCAGTTTACAAATGCATCTATCTTACAACCCACAAATACTTGACTGATAAAAAAAAAATCAGAACATTGTTTCCTGAATAAAAGCATCAGGTTCTTCTTGGATCGTATTGAGATATAACAAAGCAATGAAGTCAATTCAACAAAACCAATTATGTTCTGTACTCTAAAAGCTTTGGGAAGCTCTCAGTACTGATGGAAAGTTAAAGCCATGCAGAAAAACATTTGCAACTCAAATAGTACATGGAAACTGGAGCTTTTTGAAGAAGAAATCCTAATATTAAGTAAGACCCAATGACAGAAAACTATATTTACTGCAACAGGAAAAGAAAGAGCAGAGAATAAGATCCAAGAAGTCAGCAAAGGAAATGAATCAAAAATAAAACACTAGGTTTCAGGACATTTTAAAGCTAACCCCCACCCCACCCCACCCCCTCCGCCATTCATCTGCTTTGTTGTAAAACTACAACGTCTTCATGAAGGATGGGCATATATGCCACCTTAAAATAGGGTTATGCATTTAGATAACTTCTTATCTGCAAGGGTCTTATTGGCAACTTGTCCATGCAAATTACAATTTAAACTAACATACTGGACTCAACACTAATTTAATGGCTCCCATCCATGGGGTCACAAGAGTAAGCTTCCCTGGTGGCTCAGATGGTAAAGCATCTGCCTGCAATGTGGGAGTCCCAAGTTCGATCCCTGGGTTGGGAAGGTCCTCTGGAGAAGGAAATGGCAACCCACCCCAGTACCCTTGCCTGGAATATCCCATGGATGGGGGAGCCTGGTATGCTACAGTCTATGGCGTTGCAGAGTCAGACACGACTGAGCTACTTCACTTTTGTGACAAATCACAATAATGTGTATGGGGGCTTCCCAGATGGAGATAGTGGAAAAGAACCTGCCTGACAATAATGAATATGTATACTGTGTAAAAATAAATAGATATTTAGTAAAAGCTTTGATACTCTGGTACTAAAGTTATCTTATTAATTCATAGGATTCAATGAAATTCTATTTCATTAGCAGAGTTGCCAGACCACAATCTAATTTTAGAAAATTTTTATTATTTTCCCCCTAAATTCTTGTACCCATGAAGACTTACTTCCCATCCGTCTTCTTACTAACACAACATTTCCTGTTTGTTTTCCTTATATTCTTCCTAGTGGATATGAACTGATATCTCACCATGGTTTCAGTTGCATTTCTCCAAAGACTAATTATATTAAACATATTTGGATGTACTTATTTTCCATTTGTACATTTTCTTTGGAGAAAAGTTTATTCAGATCCTTTGCTTATAGTTTAATTGGATTATTTGTCTTAGTTGTTGCTATTGAATCATGAGTTTTTTACAAATTCTAAATGCAAATCCCTTATCACATGTATTATTTATAAATATTTCTGCCATTCTGTGGTTTCATGTTTCCCTTGGTGGCAAACATTGTGAAATTTACTAAAATCTGATACCTATTTTTTTTTCCTTTGTCACTTTTGACTTTGATGTATTATCTAAGAAACCCTTGTCTAATCCAAAGTTACTTTTGTGTTTTCTTCTAAAGTCTCTATAACATTAGTTCTTACATGTAATTCTCTGATATATTTGCAATTAGTTTTTGTGTATGGTGGGAGAAATGTGTATATCTTCATTCTCTTGAGTGAAGATATCCATGTGTCTGAGGCTTCCCTGGTGACTCAGTGGTAAAGAATCTATCTGCCAATGCAGGAGATGCAGGAGACAGGAGTCTGATCCCTGGTTTAGAAAGATCCCCTGGAGGAGGAAATAGCAATTCACCTTAGTCTTCTTGCCTGAAAAATCCCAGGGACAAAAGAGACTGGCAGGCTACAGTCCATGCAGTCACAAAGAATTGGACACCACTAAGCAACTGTGTACACACACACACAACCATTTGTTCCAATATCATCTGTTGAAAAAAATTTTTTTTTAATTTTAAAGCTTTAAGAAAATTCAGTTTCCCATTGAATTGCCATGTTAACTCCTCTATAATGAAGAATTTAGTTGGCCTTTGTACCTGGCTTCTGGGTGACATCTTTTAAATCTTTGGAATTTTTCAAGTTGTAGGAGTGTATTTGTTATTCATGGTGAGCCCTGAAAAATTAAAAGATGACTCAAGATGGAAGCTGGCTACAGCTGAAAGACCAGTCAGATTGATGCTCAGAGTCATGTGATAGCGGGCCAAACTTTGGGGAAGGTATGGGATTTAGAGATTGACTTCAGTCAAATGGTCAATTATTCTATTACTCATGCTTATATATGAAACCCCTATGGAAACTTTGGACAACATGCTCAGAAGAGCATCCCCAATTGGAAGTACTCCATGCACATTATTACATATCAGTGTGCTGGAAGGGCAATATCCCAGGGAGCAGTGAGCAGACTCATGTTTAGGACCCACTCAGACCTCAACCCAAGTGTGTTTCTCACTTTGACTTGTTCTGTTTTAAATCTTCCATTATAATAAAGCTATAACCTTCATTTTCCTGAGTTCTGTGTGTCATTCAAGAAAAGTATTGGGCTCAAAATACTCCTGTTACTATTTCTTGTAGGTCAGTGTGCTAGGAGCAATTTTTCTGCCATTGTTTCTCTGGTAATGACTTCATTTCTCTCTCAATGTTAAAAGATTTTGCTAGATATAAAATTTTTATTTGATAGTCTCCTTTTTTCAGTACTTTGAGTAGATCATCTCCCTGCCATCTGGATTCCATGGTTTCTGATGAGATGTTAACTGTGAATCTGATTGAGCATTGATTGTAAGTAATGTCATTTTTTCTTATTGCTTTTAAGACTTTTTCTTTGTTTTTAACTTTTGACAAGTATGAATTTAGGTATGGATATCTTTAATCTGGGGCTACCAAGTGACACAAGTGGTAAGGAACCCATCTGCCAATGCAGGAGACATAAGAGACACAGGTTTGATCCTTGGGTCAGGAAGATCCCCTGGAAGAGGGCATGGCAACCCACTCCAGTATTATTGCCTGGAGAATCCCAAGGACACAGAAGCCTGTTGGGCTACAGTGCATAGTATCACAAAGAGTCAGACACGACTGATGAGACTTAGCACACATACATCTTTAACTTAATCCTACTTGGATCCTTCAAGACTCACAAATGTACCAATTAATTCTTACTATCAAATTTGAGACTTTTTTTTGCCCAATATTACTTCAAATACAATGTAAGTTCCTTTCTTATGTTCTTCTTTTTCTGAGGGCCCATTATACACATATCGGTATGCTGTTGGTAAGTCAGTATTTTCTTCTTTTTCTTTCTAGTACTTAAACTGATTAATATCGATGGATCTATCTTTTGGTATGTCTATTATTTCTGCTGATTACTCAAATTGCTGTTATGCCATACTCGTAAAGTTTTCATTTCAGGTACTGTGTTTTTCAACTCCGGAATTTTTATCTGGTTGTTTTTATACTTTTTTAACTTTATTATTACTCTCTTGTGAGATATCATTCTCATATACTTCTTAACTTCTTTAGATAATTTATTTTTTCTTAGTTCTCTTTTCTTTCCTTTATTTCCCCAAAAATCCTTATAATATTTACATTTTTCTGTCATAATTGCAACTTCTGTGCCCCCTCAAGGAAAGGATTTCTATTGACCATTTTGTTTTTCATCTGTGTATGGGACAAACTATTTTTACATATCTCTTAAATTGTAGTTGAAACCTGAATATTTTAAGTAATAAAATATAACAAGCCTGGAAAGCTGTTCTCATCACAGAAAAAAGTTTAATTGTAGTAACTCTTTGTTTAGAGACTTTCCTGTACCAGATTTCTAAACTATGCATTGCTTGTTGCGTGAAACCACAAGTCTCTGCTCCTTTAGATTACTGATGGTTAGACCGAGATGTCTCCCAAGATCGTGGCTGCTGTGAATTGGCAGCCCAGAAGTGTTTGGATAGCCTCATTTGTTCAAGCTGGTATCACGAATGTAGGCAATTTTGATGTTAAACAATAGCCACCAATTTCTTTGACAACCACAACCCAGGGGATAGGGTTTTTCTTATTGAGTAAAGTATGTTTCAAGCCAAATAATAAGCCCTATAAAAGAGACTTTTCCAGCAAGCAGCCATACAGATCAAATATTGACATTACTGTAGTAATGTGGCTTTTGATAGTGCTCTAGACAACCTCTGCATACCACTTCCCCAGTGGCTCCTGGGCTGCCAATTTCATAGCTACTACCCTGTTGATTTTCAAGTGTGCTGTGGAGTTGAAAGAGGAAGATGAATATTGACAAGTTAAGAAGTTACAAAGCTCACTGTTCATTATAAAATACAGCTTTTTTTTTTTTAATGTGTAAATAATCCTGTAATAATTGCACGTTTTGGTAAATTTCCAGAATTATGAAGAGGTTGATGTAGGTAATTTGCCTATGTTCTTATCATTTGTATAGAGGAGTAGATTTTAAGAAGGTTTTAAATTCTACTAGAGGTGTTTGCCCCCCTGCATAATTTTCTCACTTATGAACTCTATTTCACATTGAAATGCTGCTAAGTCACTTCAGTCGTGTCCAACTCTGTGCGACCCCATAGACGGCAGCCCAGCAGGCTCCCCTGTCCCTGGGATTCTCCAGGCAAGAACACTGGAATGGGTTGCCATTTCCTTCTCCAATGCATGAAAATGAAAAGTAAAAGTGAAGTCGCTCAGTCATGTCTGACTCTTCGCGACCCCATGGACTGCAGCCTACCAGGCTCCTCCATCCATGGGGTTTTCCAGGCAAGAGTACTGGAGTGGGGTGCCATTGCCTTCTCCTCACATTGAAATAGACACCTATTATCAGAAAAGCCTGAGAAACTTCCTTAAATCTTTCAAACAATAGGCTGAACTACAATTCCCAAAATCATATTCTCAAGTGGATAGTATTCTTTTACTGTAATGACAGGATCACAGGTTGAGTAGCTTCCGATATATCATGTAGAAAGAAATTGCAGAGCTGGGAACTGAATCTGGATGATCTGGAGATTTCATTTATGTTTCATTTGAATATAGTCACTACAGAAATGAAATCCCTTTATTTGATTATCAGTGTTATTACAGCATCAGAGCCAAGTGATGCTTTTCTTTGGTCCCATAATTTAGACAGTCTCTTTTGTGCTTTTCATTATGGAAAAAAATGCTATAAATCTCTGCCTGTTAGTAATCTTTTATGAACATATATTTTCTATTTTGGTAACATGTATAAAAATAATAAATTTTTTAAACAGAAATTATAGAAGGGTATGCTACTGAATTTATTTTCTATTTTTGCAATTAAATTTCAACATTCAAACAGTATGTGCCATTTAATTTAATATTAACACAAGAGGTGACTTTATATCAAACATCATATAATAATTATGATGAATGTGTATATTTTCCTGACCTATTCTTCCCTTCATTATTTTGAAACCAAATTTAATTTGCTTTCAAACAGAGATATTTTTCCAAAAGTATTTTGCTTTTGTGTATCACTTGCCTTTCCTCATTTGAATAAGAATCTCTCTTGTAATTCTGAACATTTTGATGCACTGTAGTTTTAGGTAAACATGAAAAATGGAACTATTTCTAAGAAATGCTGTCTTAAAAATATAGCCTTATTATGTAGTCAATTATGGAGGAGGCTTATTTATTCTTCATTTGAGTTTAACTTCTGTCTTTGATATTTATAAGGTAGACATTGCTGCAGAGTTGAGTTTGCAGATTGTTTCCTTCCAGCTACTTCACGATGATCACAAAATTAATTATATATGTACCAGCAGATGCCAAAAAATATGCAACTGAAGAATGTAGTAATAATTTAAACTTGTCTGCCAAATATAATTTTATTAAATAGCTCCTCATATTTACTCTTCCTTCATAAAGTAGTTATAAACATAATCACATATACACAGTGTTGATGTATAAATTTACTAATTTAAATAATGTGAAGCATTTAATCTCTTTGTTGATTTATTTCAATTATGGAGTTAATATTAACTGTGATTACTATAGGAAGCAAGTCAAATTATCAGGAATCTTCCTAAGTTAATAAAGAACTATGAGGTTTTTTACTTCATATAGTCTCATTGAGGATACCAAATAAAATTTCAGAATACACACAGTATCAGACATATGTATGTGTGAGTGTGTACCTGTGATAAAAAGTGAGCTTTTCATTCATGTCATCAGGCCATTTATGTATATCTTTAGAATTGAACCAAGGTACTCACCTTGGAGGGAATGTACTACCATAATTTTAAACTAAGATTTCACTAATAAGGTTAACTATAAAATATAAGAACTATATATTTGTTTGTATTTCATTATGATTGTATACTGAGTTAAAGGATTTTAAAATTACAGATAAACATACATTCCCATATAACTGTGTTCCATTACTCTTAAGTTATTCTCCAAAGTTACCATAGACCTCTATCCTGTTTTTCAAGATACACTCGGTATACACTCACTCACACACATGCACACATGCACACACACAAAAGTTTACATTACTACCTGCTTTTTTTTGGCTAAGCTGTAAAAATCATTTGCATATATTAGTAGAGGACCTCTTTTACTCTTAACTTTGGATGCATGTATACTTAATTTTCCAAATCTAGATACTTTTAAAAGTGAAAAGAAGCATTACGTTAATGTAATCACATTACAAAAACAGGGTGAAACTGGGACATAAAGTCAAACTTCAAACCTTGCAAACTCTAAATCCACCCATGCTTCCCCAGGTTTCTGCATGTCTCGATTTGTAAATTGCTTTACAAGGACATTGGATTTCATAATGTCCTCCACCTACAGCTGTTTTCTCTGATTAATTATCTGCTTTAGACCCTTTACCCATTCACCTGGCTTGACCGTTTCCCTTCTTAAAAAGTATTCTCATTCACAAGGCTTATAAATTCTTTTAAAATATACATTAGATCGTTTCGCTACTTTGCTTAAAAGTTTCCTCCTTCTCCCATTTGAACTTCACGAAAATCTCGATTTTCTTGCACGGCCTATAAAGCTCTGAATGAACTTCTTGCCACCACTCAGATCACATTTCTTGCCAGTCTTTTCCACTCTACTTCTGCTGCAGCCGTAACAGACTCTCTGCTGTTCTTGAAACTGACTAAAGGCACCTCATTGTAGCTGGACTTGCTACTTATTCTCTTTAAACACTGTCCCACAGAAAACATATAGCATGTTTTATCATTTCATTAATCAGTGTTTGAATGTCATCCCCATTGAGAGGCTTTCTTTAAACACTGCATATAAAATAGCAACTCCATCACTGTCCTCTCAACTGAGCTTTATTTTTTTTTTATTTCATAACATTTATCACAAGCTTATATAGTATTAAATATATTTTTATTGTATGCCTCCTCCCATTTGAATGTAGGCTATATGACACAAATCTGCTTTTTCACTTCCTTCTCCACACAGTTTAATCCAAAATATATTTATTGAAAGATAAACTGAATGTAACAAATTGAAAACATTGGATCAATTATATAGGATCGTCCACATCTTTTCAGTACTAAAAAATCACTGCTGCTACTGCTGCTAAGTCGCTTCAGTCGTGTCCGACTCTGTGCGACCCCATAGACGGAAGCCCACCAGGCTCCCCCATCCCTGGGATTCTCCAGGCAAGAATACTGGAGTGGGTTGCCATTTCCTATTCAATCATGTTCTCTCTGGTTTGTTTAGTTTTACCATTTATATTGTGCCACTGTTCTTTGGGAGGCTCACTTTCTCATAATCCAAATACATTCCTCTTTTAGAGAACACTTCATTTGTGTCACTGTCCTCATTCTTTCCCGTCTCTTCTGGATCAGTTTTATCAGTATGAAATCAGAGTCTAGCATTTTCTATTTGAAAAAGAAAAAAATATCTTCCTCTATCCCATGTTGATATCAGTGATTTTTACCACTATTTTTACTAATATTCACAGCAAGACCTTGCTGTATTTCAGTCTTCAATTCAACTTCTCATTTTCATAATTCCACCAACAATTGTGCTTTTATCAGGTTTACTGAGATTACCAAAGATGCCTGTACTTCCAGCATACAAGCTAATAGTCAAAATTGTGTGCTTTTAGAAGTAGAAGCAGTTGATTAATTTGTTTTCTTGAGGCTTGTCTTCTCTTCCAAGAAAAAGACTATTCTCTCTTTCCTTATGAGCCATTCATTTTCAATCTCTTGAGTTTTTTCCTCCAAATAGTAGAAGGAAGTCAGGTTTAATTATTTTTTCTCACTTTAAATCTTCTCTTCAAGCTATCTTAATTTGTCTCCTTGTCTTAATATGTATGTGTGTGTATATATATATATATATATATTTCTGTGCCTTTCCCCCTTACTCAACTACCTACTTAATGTTAATTTGCATAGATATCAGAAACTTAATAGATTCCCATCAAAGCTATTAAATCTCCACAGTACTTGACCTCCCCAAATCATTTCCTTTCTGTGTGTTTTGTATATCCATAGCTCCAGTCCAGTTGCCCAAACTGAAAATACAAAACCATTTTTGATTTTTCATGTTATGATACCAAGTATATCAGCAGACCCTTTAGGCACGAGAGCCAAATGTTTGCAGCAGCTATTCAATTTTGTCTCGGATTCTTTTTTTTCAATGCAAGCATATTTGATTCTTTCAAATATTACCATTTAAGTCTAGTTCAGCTCAGTTCAGTCGCTCAGTCATGTCCGACTCTTCGCGACCCCATGGACTGCAGCACACCAGGCCTCCCTGTCCATCGCCAACTCCCAGAGTTTACTAAAACTCATGTCCATTGAGTCAGTGATACCATCCAACCATCTCATCCTCTGTCATCCCTTTCTCCTGCCTTCAATCTTTCCCAGTATCAAGGTCTTTTCAAATGAGTCAGTTCTTCGCATCAGGTGGCCAAAGTATTGGAGTCTAACTTCTAAATATCACTATGTGGATGGGTTCTCCATTGACTATTCTCCTGAAAATACTTTCTTCTGTAATTCTCCATTGTACTAAATTATATTTCCCCTATGGGATCTATTAATATCTAAAATATACAGTGTTTAAATATTTGTTTATTCTGTTTTTCTCTCACCACAGTAGAAGCTCCATGACAGGAAAAACTTGTCCATATTATTCATGCCTTTGTTTCAGCATCAATGACAGTCTGTCTAAAGTAGGTTGTTGAATAAATGAATAAATATCTAAAAATATCTTTCATGTAGAAATATATTTCTCATAATGTATAGAATATATATTTTTAATTTGATTTTTCATGTTTTTGTGGCATGGTGGTCTATGGACATAACATTTGTTTTGGAATTAGGCATTGGGGTCCTAAATTGTAGATAATAACTTTGCTATGTAACTTTAAGCAAGTATAACTTTACTCAGACGTTCATTTATCATCTTTCAAAATATGGTGCTTGCTGTCTATAATCCTTTCAAAACATTTAATGAATGTATCATATAAGATTAGCTTTCTTTTTTACATGCATTATAGCAGCAGTTTTTGTTTCTTTTCTTTTCAAACACACACACAGAGAAAGCATGATACTTCTCCTTTAATGAATGATAATCCTATGTGAAAATGTAAGGAGAATAAAGTACATAGACAATAACCAAAAAAAAAAACTGATTTTAGCCATTGTCATACAATGAAAATACTAAGATGAATGCATATCCCTACTGTATATGAGAGTTAAGGAGAAGATTATTAGTTCTGTGATCTGCTTTTATGAGTAAGAGAACAGTCTTTTTTTTTTTTTCATCTAAATCATTCATTATCTGGTCTTCTTAATAAAAATAGTTCACATTATCCTGCCTATTCACACTGAAGAATAGCAAAAGTAAGTAAAAAGAAACTGCCTTTGGTTTGCTATTGTGGTTCTTTTAGCTCTTGAATTTGGAATAAAAGCTTTTAAGTCTAAGAATCATTTCTGCAGTTGGAAAACCAAATTAGAGTAGGAAATTGAATAAAGAATAATAACGAAAATTTGTTAATAGCTTGAAACAGTGATTATATCTTCAAATTACCTTTTCCATTATAAAGCATTATAATAATTTAATGTTGCACTCTAATAAATATAACTCACTTGCTTTTATAATAAAATATTTGTGCCAGGGCTCACTCTCATGACCCCATTAATGGATCGAAAACACTTCGAATTTATTTTTCCTTTGTGAAGATCACTACATAGAAACATTGAAGAGGATATTTGTTAGGATACACATTTATTCACATAGAGAGTAATAACAAAGTATGAAACAATATAAGTAGCCAGGACATATGAATTATACATTTGCTGATACTTTTGTTGTTTATTTGATGATTGCTTGCTTGTTACTTCCTAAACTTTATTCCCCATTAATTTTATCAAGGATGATATGATTTTGGCTTTAATCTGTTGTCATTATAAGTTAAAAAACTAAAAGTACTTTCATGTCACAATATTATTGTCCTGGCTTCACTAGATAAAGTCATTGAACTTTGTGCACTATTTTCATAATGCATTATTTTTAAAATTGTATATGCACTATCAGTTCAGTTCAGTACAGTCATTCAGTCATGTCCTATTCTTTGTGACCCCATGAATCACAGCACACCAGGCCTCCCTGTCCACCACCAACTCCCAGAGTTCACTCAAACTCATGTCCAGAGAGTCGGTGATGCCATCCAGCCATCTCATCCTCTGTCATCCCCTTCTGCCTCCAATCCCTCCCAGCATCAGAGTCTTTTCCAATATTCCCTATATTAAGATGCAAAATAAAATTGAAAGTATCAAAATGCTGTCATGAATAAGCATAACATGCACAGTACTTTGCATTTATTTTCAGAATAATCCTCACCATGACTTTGAGTTACAGATAATGAAACTAATATTCAAATGGTTTAAATCATTTTCCTAAGGTCACACAGCAGGTACAATAAAAAGAAAACAAGTAATACTTAATCCTCTGTTAGAATTACATTGTAGACTTTAGCACTGTAGAATAGTAAGGGACTTAGAAGATGTTCTAGCCAAATTGTCTTCAAGGAGAAGCTTTTTTTTTAACCTCTGTAAACTTATTATGTAGTGTCCTACACCGACATGCACAGTACCCATTTTATGAATACTAATTGAATGTTTCAGTTCTTAATGTAATGGCAAATTATGATTACATAGCTAATTATTCCAAAAATAGCAAAAACCTTTAAGTAAAGGTCTCAATAATAATAATGATTTACTAGCTTTTCTACATTGTGTTATCTATTTTTTGTCTAATGCTTGAACCCAATGTAAAATTTATCTAGGGTTTGCCCTCTTTAAATGGAGAATTATCATTAGTGTTTTATTTTTGTTGTATATAATGCTCAAGATGCAAATGTTACAAAATAGTGAATTTGACTCTAATAGTGAAACATGTTGAATGAACAAGTTTGTGTGTGGAAGTTGGGGAGTGCTTTCAAACTTTGTTTTTAAGAGAGATTACATACGTGAGGACTTAATGAAACCCCAGTGAATTTAATTATAAAAATGGCAATCTTCACTAGAAAGAAGAGACTAACAGCTGGCATTATACATAAAAATTCTGAGGTCTCTGAGCCACAAATCATGTGCATCCCACTCCCTAATTTTTCCTAAGGCTTTTCCATGATTATACAGGTCAGTATATCTGGGCCTGGGGCAGGACAGGGTAGCCCAAATACCCAAGATATCCAGATTTTCCAGACATAACTTAGTAATCTGACTTGAATCAAAACACTATAATATAGTAGTCTTTTTCTAATTTACCCAGGGAGATACCTAGTTGGATCTAGAATGTTTAGGAAATAATCTTTCAGTATGACCTTAACTTGATATTGGAAAATTAGGCAATATTTTGCTGCTTCTATCTCAAACAATAGAAAAGGTTTTAACCAGAACTTTGACAGTTTGTTTTTGAAAATTTCCCTTTCTTTCCATATTCAGAAGGTAATTTTGCTTTCTTTTTGATTCAAAATCAGTGAAAAGTAAAATTTGGTGAAACCAAATTTGAAGAGTATCATGAGTTTTTAAATATTTCTGAATGCATGTTTAATTGTTGTTGAGTTTTAAGGGGAAAAAGAAAAAAGTATATGAAAACAGAAAAAAAAATGTATGCAGCTTAAAGGAAATATATATGTACTTTAAGGGAAAAAAATTAGAAATTGTGACTTGATAATTTGAAATCTCAATAGTATAGACCAAGAGACAGCATTTCAGATATCTCTAAGAAACTGCTCCCAGGAAGTAGACGGAAGGTCAGTACATGTGTGATTTTGGTGAGTGGGGAATACATTCAATCAAGCACGTATTTTTTGCAGAAGATTACTACTAGTCTTGAGGACCAGATGTCACCATGAAAAATTTTAATGCCTTCCTGGATATGAAGAGATGCAAGTATTGGGCCCTTAAATCTCCTGAAAATATCTATCTGAAGAAATTTTCCACTATTTTGTCCAGCAGCACAGAGTGCCTGTCTTGAGCTCTACCCTTAACTCCTTACATCAGGTGTTGAACATCAACAACTGCAGCGGTTTATAATTTGATCCTTGCAAAGGTAGCTAGCAAAGTGTTAGCTAGTACAAGTGTTACTTTGTAGGTGACAATGAGTATATGTATATCCATATGTATATGCAGATGAATTAAGATTTTATCCAAAAAAATGTGCTTGTAATTTGTGTTCTTTAGTGTTCCTTGTCAATAATTACCATCATAAACTTATTATATCATAGTACAATTTTTATTCTCAGTTTTCCATTTTTGAATATTAAATACCATTGGCAGGTGTATTTAGGCTTGTATATATACATGGGCTTACCAGGTGGCTCAGTGGTAAAAAATCCACCTGCCAATGCAGGAGATGAGGGTTTGATCCCTGGGTTGGGAAGATCTCATGGAGAAGGAAATGGCAACTTACTTCCAACTTGCCAGGAAAATACCATGGACAGAGGGCTACAGTCCATGGGATTGGAAATAATCAGACGATGACTGAAAGCAACTGAGTGCACTCATACACACACACACATACAGATCATTGCATTTGTTCAGTTTCTTAGTAATATTTATTTCTGTGGAAATGGTAAGTCAGGACCTTCTGACTTTAGCTTTATACTCAGATATTTTTAATGTATTCATAATTAGAGCATACACTTATAATGCTTTAATTATTCATTCTTCTAGTGATAAAAATCCAAGATTACCTCCAATCCTTGGCTCAAAAGTTAACATTGTGATAAGCATACTTATATATATCCTATATGAAAATTCCCAGGAAGATATAAACAGGAATAAGTTTCTAAGGCAATGAAATATATTTTTTTTGACCTAAGCAGTCCCTAAGTTTACCTTCAGTGCATGTGTTCATGTTTCTGTATCCTCCATCACCATGAGGCATTGTCTAGCTTTATAGTTGCCATTTTGTTGGAGATTCATTGAACCCAGAATTGTTTTAATCTGTATTTCCCTAACTACAAGTTAATCTGAGCATGTCTTCAGATGCTTGTTTATGTATTTTGTCTTTTTTTTTTCTGTAAGAGTGCATATTTTTCTTGTTCCTATTTTATAGGATTTTCTCTTATAGTATGGCTTTGTATTATGTGTTACTGGAGGAGGGCATGGCAACCCACTCCAATATTCTTGCCTGGAGAATCCCCATGGTCAGAGGAGCCTGGTGGACTTCAGTCCATGGGTTTGCAAAGAGTTGGACATGACTGAGTGACTAAGCACATATCTGCTATAGTTTCCATTTTTGCTGTCAGTTGACCTCAAGGCCATTATTCTTCTGTGCATATATTAAGGAAAATGTTGACAAAAATACTGAAATTTTATTTTATCCAGCTACAATGTTAATTTGAAGATTAATTTGAGAACATTAATATCCTTGTAGTATAGCAATAGTATATCCAAAAGTATCAGGTTTTTGTTCAGTCACTCAGTCATGTCCAACTCTTTGTGATCCCACAACTGCAGAATGTGAGGCTTCCCTGTCCTTCACCATTTCCTGGACTTTGCTCAGACTCATGGCCATTGAGTCAATGATGCCATCCAACCATCCCATCCTCTGCCATCCCCTTCACCTCCTGCCTTCAGTCTTTTGCAGCATCAGGGTTTTTTCTAATGAGTCAGCTCTTCGCATCAAGTGGCGAAAGTATTGGAGTTTCACCTTCAACATCAGTCCTTTCAGTGAATATTCAGGACTGATCTCCTTTAGGATGGACTGGTTGGATCTCCTTGCAGTACAAGGGACTCTCAAGAGTCTTCTCCAACACCACAGTTCAAAAGCATCATTTCTTCGGTGCTCAGCTTTCTTTATAGTCCAACGCTCACATCTATACATGACCACTGGAAAAACTATAGCCTTGACTAGATGGACCTTTGTTGGCAAAGTAAGGTCACTGCTTTTTAATATACTGTCTAGGTTGGTCATAGCTTTTCTTCCAAGGAGCAAATATCTTTTAATTTCATGGTTGCAATTACCATCTGCAATGATTTTGTACCCCAAGAAAATAAAGGCTGTCACTGTTTCCATTGTTTCCCCATCTATTTGCCATGAAGTGATGGTACTGGATCTCATGAATTTAGTTTTTTGAATGCTGAGTTTTAAGCCAGATTCTTCACTCTCCTCTTTCACCCTCATCAAGAGACTCTTTAATTCCTCTTTGCTTTCTGCCATAAGGGTGGTTCCATCTGCATATTTGAGGTTATTAACATTTCTCCTGGCAATCTTGATTCCAGTTTGTGCTTCATCCAGCCCATTGTTTTGCATGATGTACTCTGCATATAAGTTAAATAAGCAGGGTGACAATATACAGCCTTGATGTACTCTTTTCCCAATTTGGATCCAGTCCATTGTTCCATGTCAGTTCTAACTGTTGCTTGTTGACCTGCAAACATATTTCTTAGGAGGCAGGCAATGTCGTCTAGTATTCCCTTCCCAAAGTATAGGGTATATTTATTTACACATTATTTTAGGTGGTTCATTTGAGTGACTTTTTTGAAATCTATTTATACCATTTTATCTTTGCAAAAATTTCAGTTTCCATGATAAATTATACTGTTCCTATATAATTTTAATTTTGTAAAAGTGTAATTAAGGTATGGGTTAGCTAAGGAAATTTCACAAATGTAATGCTAATGAATGATAGATTCAGAATTTAAAATAAGACAATTTTCCTCCAGAATCTTTACCCTTAACTCATGTGCTATTCTAATGTTCATTTTATAAGCAGAATACTTCAAAATGTATTAAAATCTTAGAGAAACACTTCACTTTCTGAATTTCCAATTTTTTCAAACTGCTTGTTGGAATATAAAAAAAAAAGTTAGCATGTCAGCTTCTTTACATTTTAAAAACAAATGATTAGACTAAGTGTCACCAATTTAGTCATTTAATAACCATTGTGTTATCTGGCATATTTAATGTGTAAAGTTCTAGATGACAAAGATTTGGCAAGGGATAAAATCAAGTAAATAAAAAACATAAAAATCTGACTTGTTATAACAGATGAGCATCATTGCTACACACATTTCTTAACTCAGAGTTTACACCACTCTCCTGTAATTTTTAGCTTCTTTATTAATGTCACTTTATTTTCAAGTTACTTTTCTATAAAGGACTAATTTTTTCCACTATAAAACATTGGCTGGATAATTTCTGTTGCCTTAATCACTAGTTACTAAAATTGTAAGTGATCATTTAAAAGGTATTCATCATATGTGAGATCAACAGTTTTAGAAAAAATACTTTAAAACTACTTTAAAAAGTAGTTTTTAAGTATAAAATATAGTATTTTAGAACTTATTATGATAAATGATTATCAGCTGATAACTGATATTTTAATAATATTTCCCAATTTTTGAAATGTGTGACAAATTCAAGGTCAGCTTTCTCATCTACCTTTCTTACACCTTGTCACTACTATATGAGATTTTGGGCTTCCCTGGTGGCTCAGCAGTAAAGAATCTGCCTACCAAGGCAGGAGATGCAGGTTCGATCCCTGAGTTGGGAAGATCCCCTGGTTCTCCAGGGAATGGCAGCCCATTCCAGTATTTTGCCTCAGCAATCTCATGGACACAGGAGCATGGTGGGCTACAGTCCATGGAGTTGCAAAGAGTTGGACACAACTTAGCAACTATACATACACAATTTACAATTTTACATTTTCAAGTAAAAGTTCAAGTGTTTGAATTTTTTTTTCATACAGTTTAACTGTCCAGAAGGAAAACAGTCCCAGAGAGTATACAGCATTAACTCAAAGGAGACTGTACTGAAAAAAAAAAAAATTTTATTCAAATAGACACATTGCCATCTGAAGGAACACAATTGTGTGTACAGTTTTTGTTCAAAGAAAGCTGTTATAAGCTTAACAGATATGTTGCCTCCTTGGATAATGATCAGTAAGAAGAAGCCACTTGGAAGAAGCCACTAGAACTCAAAGTAATTAATTGGTCTGAGCAAATAATATATAATCTCTTCACTCCTTGTAAAATTTATGTGATCTCTTTTTCCCTTAACACAGTGTTTCAGTATGGAAACTTAAATCCTGTTGCTTTATTTTGTTTGAATGGCACAGTAGGCTCTGTGTATATAAGCCATGGCCATGATTTGGTTGTATTAAAAATGTTAAATATCCTTTTTGCACTGAATCTAGATGAGGCATGCAACTGATCACCAGTCGCTGTCTTGGAATAATCAAATAATGTATGAACAGGCATTATATTCTAACTTCTATTTACATAGGAATATTTTACCTTGCCCCCCAAACAGCTGATGCTGTCAGTACTGGTTCTGAAGCATTTCTTTTGAGCTTACCTACAGCTCAACATAAGGCCTGACACAGTTAAAATTATCTCTTTCTCTAGCATGGGTTTCAATGATAAAAAGAAGCTTTGTAGTTTCCCTTATATACAACATACACACATGCAAGGAGATGATTCATATTCTGCACATCAATGGATTTATTAAACTGTAAACTGAAATACCTACCATCATATCCAAATGACAGCAATTGCTCTTCACACTGTGTCATTTGCGTTATGAAATATCTAATAGTATCATTTGAGGAAGAAATGTTGGCAAACACACATTGTTCTTTCTCTCATTTTATAGAATACAGGTTGGCTTTGAAGTTATAAATGTCTAGGCAATAACATTGCATGCACTTATCTTTTCTATATATATATATTAGGGCATCATCTTTGAAGACTGCCTTTTTGGTTCTGTTGAATTTTCTGTTCTTAGCTTATTTTGCTTTTTATTGAAAAGCTCTAATGCATTCATGAAAATATAATTCATTATGATATATATACATATATATAATTAGATTTGCCACTATGTTTGCATAATGATGAAATAAAAGCCCTGATAGCCTCATTACATTAATTTGACAAAATCTTCTAGCAGAGGCCACTATGGAAATTAGAGAAGAATGGATTCCTGAGACATGAAGTCCAACTCAAACATTGTCTCAGATATTTGTATGAAAGATATACTTGACATACTTGCTAATTTACCTGTCCCTGTAAGATCCTATGTTAGTCTATACTTGTTTTTTCACTGTATTTTGGAGCTATTAATCCATTTTAAATGGAATGAGGTTATAATATTCCAAAGCCAAACTAAAATTTAAGCTGAACAAACACAAACAGTAGTATATAATTGATGTACAAAAATAGAATCACTTAGCCCTGTCATATCAGACTCTTTGTGACCCCATGGACTATAGCTCACCAGGCTCCTCCTAATGTCTAATTTATGTTGCCTTTACACACATAAAAATGAATCAATTAATTTCATTATATAGCTTTAAATAGTCTATATAAATATAAATTATGTAATTATTTGACTTCTACTAATAATAAATCAACAGTTAGAACTGGACATGGAACAACAGACTAGTTCCAAATAGAAAAAGGAGTACATCAAGGCTGTATATTGTCACCCTACTTATTTAACTTATATGCAGAGTACATCATGAGAAATGTTGGACTGGAAGAAACACAAGCCGGAATCAAGATTGCTGGGAGAAATATCAATAACCTCAGATATGCAGATGACACCACCCTTATGGCAGAAAGTGAAGAGGAACTCAAAAGCCTCTTGATGAAAGTGAAAGAGGAGAGTGAAAAAGTTGGCTTAAAGCTCAACATTCAGAAAACTAAGATCATGGCATCTGGTCCCATCATTTCATGGGAAATAGATGGGGAAACAGTGGAAACAGTGTCAGACTTTATTTTTTGGGGCTCCAAAATCACTGCAGATGGTGACTGCAGCCATGAAATTAAAAGACGCTTACTCCTTGGAAGAAAAGTTATGATCAACCTAGACAGCATATCGGAGAAGGCAATGGCACCCCACTCCAGTACTCTTGCCTGGAAAATCCCATGGACGAAGGAGCCTGGTAGGCTGCAATCCATGGGGTTGCTAGGAGTCGGACACGACTGAGCGACTTCACTTTCACTTTTTACTTTCACGCATTGGAGAAGGAAATGGCAACCCACTCCAGTGTTCTTGCCTGGAGAATCCCAGGGACAGAGGAGCCTGGTGGGTTGCCATCTATGGGGTTGCACAGAGTCGGACACGACTGAAGCGGCTTAACAGCAGCAGCAGCAGTAGCAGCAGATAGCATATTGAAAAGCAGAGACATTACTTTGCCAACAAAGGTCCATCTAGTCAAGGCTATGGTTTTTCCAGTGGTCATGTACGGATGTGAGAGTTGGACTATGAAGAAAGCTGAGCACCAAAGAATTGATGCTTCTGAACTGTGGTGTTGGAGAAGACTGTTGAGAGATCAGTCCTGGGTGTTCATTGGAAGGACTGATGCTGAAGCTGAAACTCCAATACTTTGGCCGCCTCATGAGAAGAATTGACTCATTGGAAAAGACCCTAATGCTGGGAGGGATTGGGGGCAGGAGGAGAAGGGGACAACAGAGGATGAGATGGCTGGATGGCATCACTGACTTGATGCCCATGAGCTTGGGTAAACTCTGGGAGTTGGTAATGGACAGGGGGACCTGCTGTGATTCATGGAGTTGCAAAAAGTTGGACACGACTGAGCGACTGGACTGAACTGAACTGAGTAATAAATATCATATAGGTTACCTATAAATGTACATATATATATATACACACACACACATTGTTATGTGTTTCTATTCCAGTAAATGAAAATATCAAAAGTCAAAAAGGTGTTAACATACTAACTTACTGAATATCATAAATTAGTTTGTGCATTTGTGCTCAGTCACTCAGTCATGTGACTCTTTGCAACCCCATGAACTGTAGCCCGCCAGGCTCCCCTGTCTTTGGAATTTTCCAAGCAAGAATACTGGAGTGGTTTGCCATTTCCTTCTCCAGGGGATCTCCCCAAACCAGGAATCAAATTAGTCAGCCTAACTTAATGTTCAGAACATGTTTTGTTTCTGGTCCTATACTAGGGCACATTCATCTAACACAAAGCCTACTTTAAAAAAATTTTTTTTTTTTTTTATATCTCTGGTAGTTTACTGAATACCATACTGAAAGTGAAAAGTGAAACAGGTTGTCTGGATACAGAATGGTCATTAAATGTATTGGTTGTCTATCCTTGTGATCACTTGGCTGATTGGGAGCTGCTGCTGCTGCTGCTGCTAAGTCGCATCAGTCGTGTCTGACTCTGTGCGACCCCACAGACGGCAGCCCAACAGGCTCCTCTGTCCCTGGGGTTCTCCAGGCAAGAATACTGGAGTGGGTTGCCATTTCCTTCTCCAATGAATGAAAGTGAAAGTGAAGTTGCTCAGTCATGTCGGACTCTTAGTGACCCATGGACTGCAGCCAACCAGGCTCCTCCCTCCATGGGATTCTCCAGGAAAGAGTACTGGAGAAGGCAATGGCACCCCACTCCAGTACTCTTGCCTGGAAAATCCCATGAATAGAGGAGCCTGGTGGGCTACAGTCTGTCCATGGGGTCGCTAAGAGTTGGACACGACTGAGCGACTTCACTTTCACTTTTCACTTTCATGCATTGGAGAAGGAAATGGCAACCCACTTCAGTGTTCTTGCCTGGAGAATCCCAGGGACGGGGGAGCCTGGTGGGCTGCCGTCTATGGGGTCGCACAGAGTCGGACACGACTGAAGCGACTTAGCAGCAGCAGCAGCAGGCAAGAGTACTGGAGTGGGTTGTCATTGCCTTCTCCAGGGATTGGGAGCTACTGCCCTGTATTACTAAAGAGCTACCCTGCATGTTTCTAGGCCAGGAAAAAATCAAAATGCAAAATCTGAAGTACAATTTCTACTGAATGCATATTTATTTCGCACCATCATAAATTTGAAAAACGTTGAAGTTAAAATATCACTAAGTTGGCAGTCATCTGTATTAAACTATATTTAGATGTATATTTAAGGGGGCTCACTTAACGAAGTAATAAAGTATTAAGAAGTCTACTTTAAGAATGTACAAGGAAAATTGTAAAGCCAAAAATGTGAGTACAGGACAGAATTAATGTTGCTTGAAGCTTAAGATATTATTGCATCTGTCCTTTCTATGTTTTTTTTTATTGAATATTTTAGATTATATATTAAAATCATAAACTATTA
The DNA here is from genome assembly GCF_029407905.1 of Bubalus kerabau. Taxonomy (NCBI): domain Eukaryota; kingdom Metazoa; phylum Chordata; class Mammalia; order Artiodactyla; family Bovidae; genus Bubalus; species Bubalus kerabau. The sequence goes on from NC_073635.1 coordinate 64,130,108, forward strand.
TAAATATATAAAGAAGTCAACTTCCATTTAAAAGCACTAATACCTGAAGCTAAGGAGAATCACCCGAAAAGTCTCAGCTGGAAATGTAGAATGATAAAATCCAACAGGTGGTAAAAAAGGGGAATACAGAGAAGCATGATCATGGAGAGAACCATTATTAGAAATATGATCTAATTCCACCTTCTAGACTATGTTTCATTTGTGAGGGCTTTAGGAATGGATCTATTTATGTGATATCCTCAGACAAAAAGAGCTGAGAACAGTCCTTAAATAACTGGCCATAAAAAATATGATACCTTTAAATAATTTTAAGCAAGAAGATTTAGTGGAAAAATACTAGGGCCTCTTGGAATCATTAGGATGGTGGAAGATTGGATTCAGGGAAGTGGCAGTTCCCACAGAAACTCTTGAGGATTAAGCAGCAGAAACGACAGCAAAGGTCACACAGATAAACAAGCTAGTCCACTCACTGCGGCTGTCACTAGAGCAAAGGAGCTCCCTGGTCCCTGGTCTTTGTTTCAGTCACTTAAGTTCCCAAATATTGAAAGCATTACTGCTAAACCTACATCATTCCCTATCCATTGACTGTGCCCTTTAACTGCCTTAGCAAAAACCTGTAACATTAATCCCATGAAGAAGGCACATTTGGGGAGAATTTTCTTAAAGTTGAGATTAGAGAGAAAGTGGGAGGAGGAATTAGATTATCAGATTAAAAATGGTGCTCATTTTCAGATCACATTTATATATACAGATATAGTCATAGACTATAGATATCAGTCATAGAAGTGATATCTACAAGGCTTCATATGGCTGTAACTCTATTCTACCCCACAGCAACCATCCAAGTCTTAGGTTTTATATAGTTAATAATTTTATTACTATAAAATTATTAATATGATATTGAATGACTTATGTTGTTAATGTTGATAATATTACTGTCATCAGTATTACTGTTTCAGAGGCCTGATGTAAAATCAAATTAAATGATACCATTGTGCCATATTGCTACTAATGTTTTACTGCAGTATGTTGAAAGTTCTCTGCTTTTATTCACTCTTTTTTACTACCTGTTAGATTTTCATTACTTTCCACTTTTTTAGAAATGTAGAAGAGGGAATAAAATTTCTGACTAAATTCTCTTTATCATTAGGTGAAATTTAAAGTAGTATCCCTTTAAAGAAAAGATGGTAGTATAGTGACTACATTTTATTCCTTTATTTCTAACTATTTTAGCTTAAATATCTTTCATATAATTATCATCTAGAAATCTGCTTTCCAATGGTCCTATATTTAAGACTATATTACAAATTTAGAAACATTTTAGCTTTGCTTGCATCATGGACTGTTCTGATATTAATGTATAGTCATCCTTGTGCAAGGTGTGTTTAAAAATTTAAAAATATTCCCAGAGGAAAGAACAAAGTGTAAAATAATAAGGAAATTCTTTTGTCTCCCTTGATAATTTTTTTCTCCCATTCATCCTTCCTCATGTGAATGAATGGAGGTGTTTTGTTACAAGGAGGACTGTCCAAGTACAGACTCAAGCTGACAATTTGTACAGGCTCTGTCCTCAGTGTAGGTTCTGAGCCTGGAATTTTTTCTGATTCCATGATATGAAACATGTGTTCTCTGGTGATAATAAAATCTTTATGAATTTCATCGTAAACCCATTCATGAAGACAAAACCACCTTTGGATCTTCCGTGCCAAAGACATACAGGGTGGAACAAAATTTGGCCACCACCGCAATTAGTTCTAGGGCTTACCTGGTGGCTAGGCTGTGAAAGAACTTGCCTGCCAATGCAGGAAACACAAGAGATGCGGGTTTGATCCCTGGGTTGGGAAGATCCCCTGAAGAAGGAAATGGAAACTTGCTCCAGTATTCTTGCCTGGAAATTCCACGGACAAAGGAGTCTGCTGGCCTATAGTCCATGTGGTCACAAAGAGTCAGGCATGACTAAGCAAGCACACACATGCGCACACACACACACACACACACATATATGCACACAATTAGTACTTTGAAACTTGAATTGATACAGGATACACATTTCAGGCTATCTTTGTAAAAGGGAAACAAATTTTAGGAAATAGCAAAAATATTAGTAACAAAAATCTTAGTTCCCATTTCCTTATATTCAGAATTCTTAGGCTTTGCATATTCTGCATTACTTTATACTTGACTTATATAGCATGCTGAATCTAATCAGAAGATGGAAACTGCATAGTAGGTTACATGGAGGCAGGTTAATGTAAATAATGAGTATCTATGGTAAAAGAACAATACAGCGTGTATAGAAATGCAATATGGGATAACATCCAAGGAAGGACGAACAGGGAAGGGCTGAGTCCCATTGGAGAAGACGTAATTTGCTCACTATGAAGTCCTCTTGTTGAACAGGCTGGAGCTGATCCTTGCTGCTTTGTGAACAACAAGGCCACCCTCCTGAGTACAAGTGGAGAGCAGGAAATAAATGACAGGTGTCACAGATATGCACTAGGAGTCTGAGCACTGGTGGCCATCTGTGTGTCCTTGCAGATGGAACCCAGCTTGGTGGGTGACTATTCACATCATAGGCTGCTTGCAGGCTATGCAGAGGCATATGAGGAACTCCAGGCACTGGTAAGGGCAAGAGGCCTTCGCAATGAGTAGGCCACATAGGGTGCCTGATCCCTAGCCCAGGACACAGACTTCAGAGTGTTCAGAAGGCTACAGAAAGGTCATTCCCAGGTCTGCTCTGCCTGAACTGTGATGAACAGATCTTATGTAAGTGATAGCCTTCCAGAGGTCTCCAGGGAGAAAACTTAATGGTGGGCTCACTTTGAAGGAGACATAAAGAAATCCTGTGATTTATACCAGAGCATTTGTTGAAGGGTGCATTCAGAGCTGAGAGGCAATCAGTTAATAACTGGCAACGTAATTCAGTTCCAGTAGTTTAGCCTTTGGTTACTCAGTTTCCACTGTGGTCCCTCTGCCCACATTTGAGCTCTCACATAACCTGTATTTCTACCTAAGAAGACACATCTGTTCTTCTAACAAGTGGAGCTCTCATTCTTCTTCAAAATGAGAAGACACACAGTCTCAACCATTATTAACTATTGAGGGCTGTAAATAATAATTCACGGATACAGTCATGATAAAGCCAGAGCTTCAAATCTGAGTGATTATAAATGATGCAAGCAAAATCTGTAAGAGGTACCAGCTCTCTGAGAAGACAGTAAAATGACTGCACCCAGAAGATGAGTAGATATCAAAGAAGTTATATGAAGTGATCAAGTGCCCACACAATATGAAGTACAAGCAAGCATTTTAAAATGATGTGGAATTCTACTGTCTGAACACTATAACCTGGTTGTTACTAGCTCAGTTTTGAAGGACAGGAGAGGTATATATAGAAGTTGGCAGAAAGCCTTAGGATGCAAACCTAAGGGGAGAGAGTCTGATCCCTGAAAAAAAAGCAAAGACCTTAGATAATAGAGCCTCCCTCCCCTTGTTGTAATGACAAATAACAGAGTTAGAAAGCAAACAAAAAAAAAGAGAGCGAGAGAGAGAGAGAGAAGAAGAAGAAAGAAAGAAAATCACCACAGAAAAGAATGAAAAGGAAGTTGTTTATTTTTGGAAAGAAAAAGCAATCAAAAAAAAAAAATCTCTACCTGCTTTCACATATATTTATGATACAAATTAACACATGGAAAGCGAGGAGAACCTATGTCATACCTACTTCACTGAAAAGTAATTTGAGGATTGTATTTAATTGTTTTTCAACTGAGTTATCTTTTTAAATTTGCTAATACCATCATCTTGGTTCTATGCTATGCTATGCTAAGTCACTTCAGTCGTGTCCAACTCTGTGTGACCCCATAGACGGCAGCCCACCAGGCTCCCGCATCCCTGAGATTCTCCAGGCAAGAACACTGGAGTGGGTTGCCATTTCCTTCTCCAAAGCATGAAAGTGAAAATTGAAAGTGAAGTTGTTCAGTCGTGTCTGACTCTTAGCAACCTCATGGACTGCAGCCTACCAGGCTCCTCCATCCATGAGATTTTCCAGGCAAGATTACTGGAGTGGGGTACCATTGCCTTCTCCACATCTTGATTTTATCCAATGCTAATTTGAGGATACAGAGATGTTTGAGAATCTTCAGTTACATTTTAGAAATATTCTTTCAGCTTTATTTTTGTAGCTCAATAATATGGGGCCAATGTATTATTCCTCTCTGTGTTGTACTTGCTGAAGGCTGGGGTAGAATATTACAAAGGATCCTCTCCCTGAGCCTTCCCTGATAAAATAATAGCTGTACCAACCTTGGGTCTTCCTTCCTTTTTCCATTTATTTATCAGGCTTTTACAACTGCAAGAGTTGCTTAAGAATTAGCTCTTCTAGTTAATAATGGGAAAATGGGAGGGTGGGAAGTGAATATTAAGATAACTTTTGTAAATATTTTAATACTTCTTTTCAGTTTATTTCTTAATATAATAGTTTCACAAATAGGAAAAAAAAATTAAGCCATCAGAACATACTCAGGGAGAAATAGAATTTATATTATTCTAGGCTTATTGCTTGGAAATGGTTTTGAAAAGCCAGAATCCTTCTGTGTGTGCCTCTGGGAACTTCTGTTTCTCAGTTACGGTAGGATTTAGAACAGAGTTTTTTCACTCAGACATTAGGGAAAAGACTAGTGTTCTCATTCCATTTTTAATAAACCAAAAAAAAAAAAAAAACAGGTTATAAAAATTAAAGTTTAAAAGTATAAAATATGTATTAAGTGCATACCTTCTAGGGTGAAGGATCACTTCTTAGTAAAATATTGCTATGAAATTATTATAACTTTAATAAAATAAGATTATCAATTAAATGCTGAAAGCAACATTAAAATTAATTTTCTACACAATTAAAATAAGTACTTGGGCCAAAGTTTTAATCTTAGGTAAAAAAATCAAGTAAAAGTCATTGCTTCAATGTCACAATTATAATCCCTCCAAAAGAAAAACAAATAATATTACATATGACCTATTTTATGCTTGGGCTTCCCAGGAGACTTAAGAGACACAGGTTCAATCCTTGGGTTGGGATGATCCCCTGGAGGAGGACATGGCAGCCCACTCCAGTATTCTTGCCTGGAGAACCCCACGGACAGAGGAGCCTGGCAGGTTGCAGTTCATAAGGTTGCAAAGAGTTGGACATGACTGAAGTGACTTAGCACACATGCATTTTGTGCTCACCTACTCTAATACTTGAAATACATTAGGTCTTCAATAAATATGATTTTTCTTCTTATCAACATTGAAATTTAACTATTTGTAAGTCATAAGATATTTCCAAGTGCTCACTCCTTATTTACATTGTAAATAAGGGAAAGAAAAGATACTAATTCTAACTATACAGTACTTTCTTACTGATGATCAGGAGCTGGAAACTGCTTCATGGGGAATAAAAAATAAAAACTACAATAGCCCAATTTCCTCCTGCCTCAGAAAAGAAAATAGAGACTATCTGGCATTTTTAAAGTGCTGTTTGAGCTACAAGAGAACTGATACAGATGAAGAGAAGCTGAATGCATACTTCTACATCTTACCCAGATTTGTAATATTGCTGCACTCAATACAAATCATTACCCTATATTTAAGCCTGAAAAATCTCATTGCTTATGAGGATAACAAACCACAGGATAGGTCAGTCATAGAGCAGCATTTTATTTAGTGAAACATTTTTACAGCAGCATATAGTGTTATCTCTTTCAGAAACAAGGAATAATCCTGAGTGTATTCTTTTAAACTTTCAAGAAACAGGGATTGCTGTATAAATATTTCCAAAACAATTGAACTTTGTTTTTCTCTGATGTTGCATATTTATATACTAATTATATTTATAAAAGCTCAATAACAGAAGTCATCCTGTAGTTTTATGTGTTTAAACCTATTTATTTATTTAAAGCGTAATTGACCTACAACAAAGTGATCCCATATTTCTATACACTACGAAATAATCACCATGGTGATTCTTGCTATTCGTTGACCCTGTTAAGTTATAGCAATATTCTTGACTATCTTTCCCATTGTGTGCATTTCACCACGGCAGCATTTATTTTGGAACTGGAAATCCATTCCTCTTAATCTCCCTCACCTATTATTTCTCTCATCCCCTAGCTCCCCTCCCTTTTAGCACCACCTGCTTGTTCTCTGTATCTCTGTTTTTATTTGTTCATTTGATTTCCTTTTAGATTCTAAGTGAAATGATATATATATAATTTTTCTTTTTACTGTCTGATATTCACTTAGTATAACACTCCCTAGGTTCATCTATGTTGTCACAAATGACAAGATTTCTTTCATTTTTATGTCTGAGTAATATCCTTTTGTATACATATATCACATCTTCTGTACCTATTCATATGTCAATGAACGCTTAGGTTGCTTCTATGTCTTCTCTTTTGTAAATAAAGCTTCAACCAACATAGGAGTGCATGTGCATGCATGCATGCTCAATAATGGCTCATTGCAACCCCATGGATTGCAGCTTCTGTGTCCACGGAATTCTCCAGGCAAGAATACTGGAGTGGGTTGACATTCCCTTCTCCAGAAGATCTTCCTGACCCAGGGATCGAACCCATGTCTTTTGTATCTCATGTATCGGTAGGCAGTTTCTTTACCATTGAGCCACCTTGGAAACCCTGTGTAGGAGTTCATGTATCTTCTCAAATTAATATTTTTTCCCTCTGGAAAAATACCCAGAAGTGGAATTGCTAGTTTTCCAGGTGGCTCAACGGTAAAGAATCTCCCTGACAATGCAGGAAGAGTAGGAGACATGGGTTCTATCCTTGAATTGGAAAGATCCCCTGGAGAAGGAAATTGCAATCCACTCTGTATTCTTGCCTTGGAAATCCCATAGACAGAAGAGTCTGGCAGTCGCAAAGGAGTCAGACACAGCTTATTGGCTAAAAACAAACAAAAATTTGTATTATTTTTACTCTTTTAAAGAACCTCTGTACTGTTTTCATAGTGTCTGTGTCAATTTACATATTCTATGACTTCAGAATTCAAAATTGGGCATGATTGACCAGAGAGATATGAAACTTTTTTAGTAAGTTAAAGATACCCTTTTTATTTTTATTGTGGTTATTCCATGTACATGATAGATAAAGCTCATCAAACTAAATAACTTTAATTTCTGTATAAAAAGTATATCTTGACAGAAATTGTTTCTATATATTTTAGATTTGCTTCTGTTAGGCTTCAGTCAAAAAACAAGAAGTACTCTTTCTACCTCAGTCAGAAGGGGGTGGAATTAAGGTTGTTTAGCATATACAAAACTACTGAAAGACCAGAAGGAGCAAAAAGGTCAAGGAAGCCACCTCTAGCTCCCAAGTTCACTTCTTTCTTTCAGGGGGTCAAGAAGTTGCAAAAACAGGAGGTAAAGATAAATGACACAATCACATGCCTGTAAGAAACAAACTGGATACTTTACATATATATTTCTAGAGTTAGGGCTCCCATTTACTTCTCTTGTGTCCTACAATGACGTGTGATTAACTATCATTTACAAGTATAAAACTGAACCCTGCTGGCAGAGATTCTGAGAAATGTAAATCTTAGAGAACTCAGAAAGTAGAAAATGGTGCTGAGTTGTCTGAGTTCAGTTCAGTCGCTCAGTCCTGTCCGACTCTTTGCAACCCCATGAATCGCAGCACGCCAGGCCTCCCTGTCCATCACCAACTCCCAGAGTTCACTCAAACTCATTCCTTTGAGTCAGTGATGCCATCAAACCACCTCATCCTCTGTCATCCCTTTCTACTTCTGCCTTCAACCTTTCCCAGCATCAGGGTATTTTTCAAAGAGTCCATTCTTCGCATCATGTGGCCAGAGTACTGGAGTTTCAGCTTCAGCATCAGTCCTTCCAATGAATATTCAGGACTGATTTCCTTTAGGATGAATTGGTTGGGTCTCCTTGCAGTCCAAGGGACTCTCAAGAGTCTTCTCCAACATCACAGTTCAAAAACATCAATTCTTCGGCACTCAGCTTTCTTTACAGTCCAACTCTCACATCCATACATGATTATTGAAAAAAAAATACATAGTCTTAACTAGATAGACCTTTGTTGGCAAAGAAATGTCTCTTCTTTCTAATATGCTGTCTAGGTTGGTCATAACTTTTCTTCCAAGGAGTAAGCATCTTTTAATTTCATGGCTGCAGTCACCATCTGCAGTGATTTTGGAGCCCCAAAAAATAAAGTCTGACACTGTTTCCACTGCTTTCCCATCTATTTGCCGTAAAGTGATGGGACCAGATGCCATGATCTTTGTTTTCTGAATGTTGAGCTTTAAGCCAACTTTCTCACTCTCCTCTTTCACTTTCATCAAGAGGCTTTTGAGTTCCTCTTCACTTTCTGCCATAAGGGTGGTGTCATCTGCATATCTGAGGTTATTGATATTTCTCCCAGCAATCTTGATTCCAGCTTGTGCTTCTTCCAGCCCAGCGTTTCTCATGATGTACTCTGCATATAAGTTAAATAAGCAGGGTGACAATATACAGCCTTGACATACTCCTTTCTGTGTTTGGAACCTGTCTCTTGGTCCATGTCCAGTTCTAACTGTTGCTTTCTGACCTGCCTACAGATTTCTCAAGAGACAGGTCAAGTGGTCTGGTATTCCCCTCTCTTTCAGAATTTTCCACAGTTCTTTGTGATCCACACAGTCAAAGGTTTTGGCATAGTCAATAAAGCAGAAATAGATTTTTTTCTGGAACTCTTTTGCTTTTTTTGATAATCCAATGAATATTGGCAGTTTGATCTCTGGCTCCTCTGCCTTTGCTAAAACCAACTTGAACATCTGGAAGTTCATGGTTCATGTACTACTGAAGTCTGGCTTGGAGAATTTTGAGCATTACCTTACTAGCCTGTGAGATGAGTGCAATTGTGCAGTAGTTTGAGCAGTTGCCTAATGTCTATATATCTATCTATCCTCTATGGGGAGAGAAAAAGAGAGAGAAAATTGGGCATTTTCTTTCAAGTATATCTATGCTTCATTTCTTTTATTGCCAAATAGTATTCTGTTATAGTCAAAGCTGTGTTTTTTCCAGTAGTCATGTACAGCTGTGAGAGTCGGACCATAAACAAGGTCCACCCTTAAAGAGCGCCAAAGAATTGATGCTTTTGAACTGTGGTGTTGGAAAAGACTCTTAAGAGTCCCTTGGACTTCAAGGAGATCCAACCAGTTAATTCTAAAGAAGATGAACCCTGCATATTCATTGGAAGGACTGATGCTAAAGCTGAAGGTCCAATATTTTGGCCACCTGATAGCTGACTCATTGGACAAGACCCTGGTGCTGGGGAAGATTGAAGGCAGAAGAAGGGGACAACAGAAGATGAGATGATTGGATAGTATCACTGACTCAATGGATGACTGAGATTCAATGGAGACTCAATCATCTCCAGCTCCAGGTAATGTTGAAAAACAGGGAAATCTAGCATGCTGCAGTCCATGGGGTCACAAAGAGCCATACATGACTGAGTGACTAACAACAAAAAATTCTGTTACAGGCTTCTGTGGTGGCTCAGTTGTGAAATCTGCCTGCAATGCAGGAGACCAAGGTTCAATTCATGGGTCAGGAAGATCCCCCGGAGAATGGCATGGCTACCCACACCGGTGTTCTTGCCTAGAGAATTCCATGGATGGAGGAGCCTGACAAGCTACATTTCATGAGGTTGCAAAGAGTCAGACATGACTGAGCCAGTAACACTTTGATTCTGTTATAAGGCTTCCTAGGTGGTGTGAGTGGTAAAGAATCTGCCTGCCAATGCAGGAGACATAAGAGACTTGGGTTTTGATCCCTGGGTGGGGAAGATCAAAGGACCCAGGAAGGAGGAGAACTAGGCAACCCACTCCAGTATTCCAATATTCTTGCCTTGAGAATCCTATGGACAGTGGAGCATTTCAGGCTACAGTCCATAGAGTCACAGATAGTCAGAAACAACTTAAGCAATTCAGCACCCACACACATTCTGTTATATGATTAAACCACAATTTTTCTTGGGGACATTTGGTATTTTTCCAATTGTTATTATTATGATAAAATTGCTATTGTCTCATAAGTCTTTCTGGGAAATCATGCTTTCATTTTTATTGGATTAAAAACTTTAAATAGTCTTGTTATATATAATTGTCTAAAAATGTCAGTTGGGTCAAATCAGTTTAGACATCAATTCTACTGATTTTTCTTTACAAGTATTTGGAATTACTGGAAGGGCAAATTTTAAATCTTAAAGTTCGATTATAGGCTTGTCTACTTATGCTTTCATTCTATTTTTTGCAATCATGTGAAAGGAGCATGCAAACTTGTTAATGTCTTTCTTATGATTTTTCTTTTATTGTTATGAAAACTCTATCTCTGCTAATAATTTTTATTGTGTATTTTTCACTGATGTAAATGTAAACCACAGAAAATGCTTATAGTTAATGTTTGGATTGTGCATTTCTTTTTACCCTTTTACTTTCAACTTGTTTATTTTTGTGTTCAAAATATGCTTCTTATAACTGTTACAGCTAATATTTGCTTTCTAAATTCATTCTGAGAAAGTCTCCTTTGTAATCATTACACTTAGTTTATTTATATTTAATAAAAATATTGATATTTGCAGTTCATTAGCATGAGTTTTCTGTTTCTTTATTCTCTACTTTTTTCCTTTATTCTTTCTTTCTGGCTTATTTTTTGGGTTAAGTGGGAATATTTAATAGTTCATTTTGTGCTCTCTACTGTATTTTTAGCTATCCTCATTATTATTTTTGATTGCTGTAAAGATTAAAATATCCATTATTAATTTATCATAGCTTCTTCTAAATAGTACCAGTTCATGAAAATCATTTAAATATTTCAATAATATAATTATCTCTTCCTCACACTGTTTGCAGTTATTCTATTGTATATTTTATTTCTAGATATACTATAAAATTCAAATTATACCATAATTCCTGATTTAAAGGATCAATGAAGTTTTAAATTGATATGCATTTTAATATGCCTATTCTTTTGTATTTACCCAAGTCTTTATTCTCTGTGATGCTCCTTATTTCTTGTTATAGATCTGAATATCAATGTTATACTCAAGACTTTCAGTCAGAAGAATTTCTTGTACTGCAAATCTGTTGAGAAAGAATTCTCTCAGTTTTAATCTATTTGGTGTTGATTACTTAGCTTTCATTTTTGAAGAATATTTTTAATGCATATAAAATACTAGATAGATTGCTTTATTTTTTCTTCTAGCACTTTATACATATGTTTATATTAATTTTTCAGCTCCGTTTAGAAAGGACAGTTTAATTCTTTTCTTTATTCTGCTGTGTATATTGTTTCATTTTTCTTCCCTCTGTTAGAAAAACTTGAGATATTCACTTTACCTTTATGTTTTAGCAGTTTGTCTCAGATTTGCCTATTTGTAGTTATTATTTATTGTGAGGATTTATATTCAGTTCAGTCACTCAGTCGTGTCTGACTCTGTGACCCTGTGGACCGCAGGACGCCAGACTTCCCTGTCCATCACCAACTCTTGGAGCATGCCCAAACATATTTCCATCGAGTTGGTGATGCCATTCAACCATCTCATACTTTGTTGGCCCCTTCTCCTCCTACCCTCAATCTTTCGCAGCAACAGAGTCTTTTCTAGTGAGTCAGCTTTTTCACATCAGGTGGCCAAAGTATTGGAGCTTCAGCTTCAGCATCGGTCCTTCCAATGAATAATCAGGACTGATTGCATTTAGGATTGACTGGCTTGATCTGCTTGCAGTCCAAGGGACTCTCAAGAGTTTTCTCCAAGACTACAGTTCAAAAGCCTCAACTCTTGGGCACTCAACTTTTTTATAGTCCAACTCTCACATGCGTACATGACTACTGGAAAACCATAGCTTTGGCTAGATAGACCTTTGTTGGCATAGTAATGTCTCTGCTTTTTAATATGCTGTCTAGTTTTGTCATAGTTGTGGCTATTATTTATTACATTTATTTATATTGGCATTATTTAATTATGCTAATAATATTCCTCTTGAGAAACCTATATGCAGGTCAGGAAGCAACAGTTAGAACTGGACATGGAGCAATAGACTGGTTCCAAATAGAAAAAGGAGTACATCAAGGCTGTATATTGTCACCCTGCTTATTTAACTTATATGCAGAGTATATCATGAGAAATGCTGGGCTGGAAGAAGCACAAGCTGGAATCAAGATTGCTGGGAGAAATATCAATAACCTCAGATATGCAGATGACACCACCCTTATGGCAGAAAGTGAAGAGGAACTAAAAAGCCTCTTGATGAAAGTGAAAGAGGAGAGTGGAAAAAGTTGGCTTAAAGGTCAACATTCAGAAAACAAAGATCATGGCATCTGGTCCCATCACTTCATGACAAAGAGATGAGGAAACAGTGGAAACAGTGTCAGACTTTATTTTTTGGGCTCCAAAATCACTGCAGATGGTGATTGCAGCCATGAAATTAAAAGAAACTTGCTCCTTGGAAGGAAAGTTATGACCAACCTAGATAGCACATTAAAAAGCAGAGACATTACTTTGCCAACTATGTTTTTTCCAGTGGTCATGTATGGATGTGAGAGTTGGACTGCGAAGAAAGCTGAGTGCCGAAGAATTGATGCTTTTGAACTGTGGTGTTGGAGAAGACTCTTGAGAGTCCCTTGTACTGCAAGCAGATCCAACCAGTCCATCCTAAAGGAGATCAGTCCTGGATGTTCTTTGGAAGGACTGATGCTGAAGCTGAAACTCCAATACTTTGGCCACCTCATGTGAAGGGTGACTCATTTGAAAAGACCCTGATGCTGGGAGGGATTGGGGGCAGGAGGAGAAGGGAACAACAGAGGATGAGATGTCTGGATTGCATCATCAACTCGATGGACATGAGTTTGGGTAAACTCTGGGAGTTGGTGATGGACAGGGAGGCCTGGCGTGCTGTGATTCATGGAGTCACAGAGACAGACACGACTGAGTGACTGAACTAAACTGAAAAATATTCCCTAACTGTAAATTTGAAATGATTAAAAAGTGCTTATAAATTTTAATTATGAGTGTCCACAATGAAGAATATGTAGTATAAGCAAATTTTGTAACACTGAGAGACAATTTAATACTTTGAATTTTTTCTTTGAAAGATACGTTAATCACTGAAGATTTAACAGTGCTGATGTGTTCTTTCAAATGTCTGTTTTACGTATACTTTCTGTCAGGATTTTTCTGTTTCAAAATCTTAGAGGAACTTAAAAGTGTTGAAAGCTTCAAAGAAATTCACATCTTAAAGAAGAGAAAGTAACTTCCATATTCAATATAAACAGCACTTTAATGTATATTTATGCCTTATTATCAAAGACTACTCTAAGATACTCTAAGATTTTATGAATATTAACCATCAATATATTTTCCTACTATTAAACAATATTTCTTAATATTGTTTCCACTCACCACTAAGTTCAGAATCATCAGTGGTTCTTGTTAAAATGGTAGGTATTTAAAACTCATCTCAGTTTATGCGAATAACAAAGGGAAGATGGCAGGACTTCTCTAGTGGCCCATGGATAAGACTGTGCTTCCACTCCAGGGTGCGCAGCTTGGGTCTCTGGTCCAGGAACTAAGATCCCACATGCCAAGTGGTGCAAGGAAAAAAAAATTAAAAGGAGAGAAGATCACTAGTGGGCACAAGACATGCCTTTTTATAAACTTTCCTCTTTACTTCTAATCATAATAATGTTCATGCATCATTTTCTTAGACATATATACAAAATGACATTTCTACTATAGTGTAACCCAACTTGCATAAAATATTAAACTGATGCTGTGACTTGATGCTTTATACTACTCAGGAAAGATTAACTTCAACCATATAGATATTTTAAGAAAGGTAATTCTTTTTCTCAGTATATGTGTGTGCTAAGTCACTTCAGTCGTGTCCAGCTCTTTGTGACCCTATGAACCAGGGCACACCAGACTCCTCTGTCCATGGGATTCTCCAGGCAAGAATACTTGAGTGGAGTTGCCATTTCTTCCTCCAAGGAATCTTCCTGACCCAGGGATCGAACCCATGCCTCTTAAATCTCAAGCACTGGCAGGAGGGTTCTTTACCAATAGCGCCACCTGGGAAGCCATTCCCTCAGTATGAAGTTGCTGAGTCGTGTCTGACTCTTTGCAACCCCATAGACTGTAGCCTATCAGGCTCCTCAGTCCATGGAATTTTCCAGGCAAGAGTACTGGAGTGGGTTGCCATTTCCTTCTTCACGAGATCTTCCCAAACCAGGGATCAAACCTGGGTCTCCTGCACTGCAGGCAGATGCTTTACCATCTGAGCCACCAGGAAGCTCAGTATAGGTAATGCTATATGTTACCATTTCCCTGAATATTTCAGGCTTAATGCTATATATTTTCTGATAATGTAGAACTTTAGTAAAAGTTTTATCATATATGAATTCAGTTCTGATGAAAAGTATTTCACAATGAATTGTGTGGCATAAAAGCACAGTAGTTAATAGCTATAGCATTACAAATAGAGGTCAAATAACCTTGATGTGAACATCAGCACTACCAAGTATAGACATATTATATTCTATAAACTTCTTTACCATTTTCAGTTTATTTTGTTAGGATTTTGGTATAGATTAAATAGCTTATATAAAATGGTCCCTTTAAAAAGCACACTTTGATCAATGTGCTTTTCATCAAAACTTAGGATTTAATATCTATTTTATGAACAGAAGCTTTCTTCAAAGAAAATTATATATATGGGAGGCTCTGAATCTCATGGAAAGAAAAGCCCAGCAGATCTACCATTTAAAGTTACCCCAGAGGTACTTTTTATAACACTGAAAGTTCAGCTTAACCACTGTGCTTAATCACTGAATAGTTAAAATGAATCTAACACTGGCAAAGTCACAGAATTCCAAAGTTTCTTTGTAGCTAAACTCACACCTTGCAGCCTCAACTAATTCCACACTTCTTTCCTCCTTCTTAGTCCCTTCTTTAAAAAAAAAAAAAGAAAAGTCCTAGCTGCTCAGTTGTGTCCAACTCTTTGCAACCCCATGGACTGTAGCCCACCAGGCTTCTCTGCTCATGGAATTCTCCAGGCAAGAATACCAGAGTGGGTAGCCATTCCCTTCTCCAGGGGATCTTCCCAACCCAGGGACTGAACCCAGATCGCTTGCATTACAGGCAGAATCTTTACTGTCTGAGCTACCAAGAAGTATTTTATATCCTAGTCTAAGGTATAGATCTGAACTCCCATAGTGTCAGAAGTGTCGTCATACTGAAAGACTGATGTACTAATAATGATCGGGGGAAGGTTTCTTAGCAGACCTAATCCATACAACAAACCCAGACAAGCCGAATACAGAAAGAGAACAGAAAACAATGATGCCGAAACAAAGAGCCAAGGCTGAGAAAGCTCTTACCCTTAGCTTTGATACTGCTAACTCACTTCTTGTGTCTAATATACCTGTCATATGTTCTTCCTGTGTGTGTTTGTAGACCAGTGTTACTGCTTTGGTATCAGTTATACGATTATAGTAAAGACAACTTCATGGCATCACCCTATATTTACAAAATCTTTTCCAGAGGCTTGTGGTTTAGGAAGATACTTATTTATCTAGTGAATATTGTACAACTTAAAATTTAGAGAGCTATTCATTTTTCCACCTGGAAGTTCCTGGCTCAATTATAGGTTTTAGCATTTTCTGATAAGGCAATATTTTACCCTGGGATTCCTGAAATAATATGGGAATGGTATTTGCATTTTCTTAGAAAGGTGCATCTTTCACTTGCACCCCAGATGAACAGATGAATAATTTCAAGAGATGAAATGCTTAAAATTGCCCACCTAGAGTTTAAGAAAGCACTCCGTCTTGATAAAATACAGGTATGTGCCTCAGCATAGCTTCCTTTTCCAATTTTCAAGTTAACAGACACACTTGGAAGTAGATTGTTTTCTGCAAATAGATAAAAACCTAAATAGTCTTTGTAGAGCAGTTCTTAAAAGATAATCCCGCATAGAAAAGTGTAGTAAATTACAAAAAACTGACACCTTAAAGGATTAATATATTTATTTGTGTATGTTAGTCTCAGTAGCAAAACCATCCAAATTTAGAGTCTTTTTGGCAAATTGACTAATGACTATATCCCATAAGAGACTTTACTTTTGTTCCAAAGTACAATGCTGTGAACATTATCTGTTTCTCCTGAGAATGCTATGTATTCTTCTGATCATTTCTCCCTTTCACTATCATCACTTGTCCAACCAGAGGAAAAAATCTTATGTGCAAATTATTCCTTTTCTTCTCTTTATAACTTTACCATCTATGTATGACTCTGTAAACAGCATATTTAAAAAAGACATTTTATAAATGGAATAATGTATTTTTCTATTTTTTTTCATTTCATTCAGTATTATTTTTTTTTTTTTTTTTTTTTTTAATTTTATTTTATTTTTAAACTTTACATAACTGTATTAGATTTGCCAATTCAGTATTATTTTTGAGAGCAAGACATATTTATTCATTGCATGAAAAATATACATAGACAGGGTCTAATCTTGATGGATATTTGAGTTGTTTGCTCCTCTGAGGGTGTTTATATGAGCCATTTAATGTACATTGTACATGTTCTTATGGAGCGCACACAATGCAATCAAATTGATGAGTCATAGGATGTGCTGGGTGTTCTTTGGAAGGAATGATGCTAAAGCTGAAACTCCAGTACTTTGGCCACCTCATGTGAAGACTTGACTCATTGGAAAAGACTCTGATGCTGGGAGGGATTGGGGGCAGGGGGAGAAGGGGTCAACAGAGGATGAGATGGCTGGATGGCATCACCAACTTGATGGAGATGAGTTTGGGTGAACTCTGGGTGTTGGTGATGGACAGGGAGCCCTGGCATGCTGCAGTCCATGAAGTCGCAAAGAATCGGACATGACTGAGCAACTGAACTGAACTGAACTGAGGATGTGCTAATCTATAACTTTAGTGTGAATGACCAAACTGTTTCCCAAAGTGTTTGAAGTAAGTTATCTGTCTAGTAGTAATGGATAAACTCTTCTTGCTCCACATCCTCATCAACACTTGGCATTTTCTTTTTTTTTTAATTAATTTTTATTGGAGCGTCATTGGTTTACAGTGTTGTGTTACTTTCTACTGTACAGTAAAGTGAAGAAGCCATATATATATACCCCCTCATTTTTTTATTTCCTTCCCATTCCGGTACCCACAGAACATTAAGTAGAGTTTCTGTTCTATACAGTATATTCTCATTAATTATCTATTTTATAGATAGTATCACTAGTGATTATGTGTTAATCCTGTTCTCCTATTTTCTGATCTTTATTTTTTTTACCAATCCATAGGGTTTGAATGATATCTGATTAATATTAAGTTAATAATCTATTTATATAGTTATGGACTCTTTATTCCTGTTTCATAAATGGCTGCCTAAGTTTTTGACCATTTTATCAATATTTTTGCTTTTTGTTTTAGCTGTTACATATATATATACAGACAAATACACATATATATAGAAATGTACTATATATATAATCTGTATTCCCTATATATATTGCATTAAAAAGTGAAAGTGTTAGTCACTCAGTTGTGTCTGACTCTTTGTAACCCCATGAACTATAGCCTACCTGTCTCCTCTGTCAATGGGATTTTCCAGGCAAGAACACTGGAGTGGGTAGCCATTCCCTCTCCAGAGAATATTTCTGACCCACAGATTGAACCCCAGTCTCCTGCACTGCAAGCAGATTCTTTACCGTCTGAGTCACGAGAGAAGCCCATATGTACTGTATATATATTTATGCTGTATGTGTGTGTGTGTATTTTGGATTCTAATTCTATGTCTGATACTAGTTTATCTTTCAGTCTTTTATAAACACTTATTATTTTTATAAACATAAAAATATGATATCTTTTATAACCACGTATAATTAATTTGGGGGCTTCCCTGGTGGATCAGTGGTAAAGAATCTGCCTGCCAATGCAGGAGATGCAGGTTCAGTCCTTGGGCCAGGAAGATCCCCTGGAGAAGGAAATGGCAACCCACTCTAGTATTCTTGCCTGGAGAATGCCATGGACATTCTTGTTGGGTACAGTCCTTAGGGTCACAAAAGAGTCAGATACAACTTAACAAATAATTAGCAAGAATTATTAATTTAATATAATAAAATTATCATTGTCTTTCTTTATGATTAGCATGTTATTTGTTTCTTGTTTAGGAAATTCTTTCCTATCCCCAAATAAAATATTTCCTATATTATTTTCTGTAGTTTGTAGCTTTGCCTTTGATATTTAAGTATTTGGTCTATGTATAACTGATTTTTACAAAGCTTGAAATAGCTATGCAATTTCTTTCATGTTCTTTTGAATAAACAATATTGTAGAATAATTTTTGTTTAATCAGTATATCTGTTACTGATGTTCAGTGCTACAATGATCAGACATAACTTTCCAAATGTTCATGGTTTTGTTCCTAAATTCTTTATTTTATTCCATTGACCTGTGTGTCTGTATTTGGCCCAAAATCATCTTGTCTTCATGACTGCACATTTAAATCTTGATTTGTGGTAGACAAGTCATAGAACATACAAAATTGTTCATTTTTTCCAGATGTATTTTAGTTTCTCATTTAGATGCTGTGTGGACTCTTTTTTCAGATGACCGTTCATAGAAGGGGCAATGCAGTATTTTTAAAATGTTTTCGTCTTGTGGCACACATTGACACTAATGTGATTAGTAAATATACTTGGGTTTAAAAATGACACTGTGCCTGTGAACAGTGAACAGTTAGAATAGGAGTGGAGTTGTCAATTTTTGCCCCCCACCCCAAAACATTCTCCAGTCCCAAAGCTAAATGATTAATATTTTGTCCACTTATGATCTGTTCATGGAATGAAAAATGTTAGATGATTCACTGCTTAGTTTGGGAAGTTATTTAAATATTTGTCTTCTCAGGTGTTTTAGGTGATAGGGTAGTTCTAGTTTGGCTAGAAATGGATCTCTTTATCAATAGAATTTCACTTGCTATCTTTTTTTTTTAATGGAGTGAAAGATTCTTTAAATTTTATAGTGCTTTAGAATTTTCAGAAGTTTCACATACATGATTTTATATAATTCTATAATAATTCTTTTTCTCTCTTTTCCCCTTATCCCTGTGTTTCCTGTCCCCTCTTTCTCCCTTCCAGAAAGCACTAGTTTGTTCTGCATATCTGGGAGCCTTTTCCTTTTCTGTTATATTCATTAGTTTGATGTATGTTTTAATTTCCACATGTAAATGATATCATATGGTATTTGTCATTCTCTGTCTGACTTATCTCACTTAGCATAATTACCTCCAAGTCCATTCATATTGTTACAAATAGCAAAATTTCATTCTTTTTTATGACTGAATAGCACACCATTCGGAGAAGGCAATGGCACCCCACTCCAGTACTCTTGCCTGGAAAATCCCATGGATGGAGGGGCCTGGTAGGCTGTAGTCCATAGAATCGCTAAGAGTCGGACACGACTGAGCGACTTCCCTTTCACTTTTCACTTTCATGCATTGGAGAAGGAAATGGCAACCCACTCCAGTGTTCTTGCCTGGAGAATCCCAGGGACGGGGGAGCCTGGTGGGCTTCCGTCTATGGGGTCGCACAGAGTCAGACACGACTGAAGCGACTTTGCAGCAGCAGCAGCAGCACACCATTTTATATATATATATTACTTAGATTGCTTTCATACCTTGGCAATTGTAAATAATGCTGCTATGAACATTAGAATGTGTGTATCTTTTAAAATTAGTGTTTTCAATATCTGGTAGTGGAATTGCTGGATCATACTATTGTTTGATATTTAGTTTTTTGAGAAACCGCCATATTGTTTTCCACAATGACTGTACTGATTTACATTCCCAAACTGTGTAGAGGGTTGTCTTTTCTCTACATCCTTGCCAGCATTTTCTTTTTTATGTTCTCTTTGATGATAACTATTCCGATACGTGTGAGGTGATATCTCATTGTGGTTTTGATTTTCATTCCTTGATGATTAGTGATGTTGAGTATCTTCTCATGTGTCTGTTGGCCATTTGAAATCCTGCTTTGGAAAAAAGTCTATTCAGAATGTCTGCCCATTTTTTAAGTTGGTTGTTCCTTTTGTTTGTTTGATGTTTAGTTGTATGAGCTATTTATATATGTGTTGGATATTAACACCTTACCAGTTATATCACTTGAAAATATCCTCTTCAATTTAGTAGGTTGATTTTTTCAGTTTGTTAATGGTTTCCTTCGCTATGCAAAAGCTTTTAACTTTATTTAGGTCCCATTTGTTTATTTTTGCTGTGTATCTTCTGCATTAGAAGATGGATACAAAAAATATTGCTGAAATTTATGTCAAAGTGTTCTGCCTATATTTTCCTCTAGGAGTTTCATAATATCTGGCCTTACATTTAGGTCTTTGATCCATTCTGAATTCATTTTTGTACATGATGTTCAGTTCAGTTCAGTCGCTCAGTTGTGTCAGACTCTTTGCAACCCCATGAACTGCAGCATGCCAGGCCTCCCTGTCCTTCCCCAACTCCTGGAGCTTACCCAAACTCATGTCCATTGAGTTGGTGATGTCATCTAACCATCTCATCCGCTGTCATTCCCTTCTCCTCCTGCCCTCAATCTTTCCCAGCATCAGGGTCTTTTCAAATGAGTCAACTCTTTGCATCAGGTGGCCAAAGTATTGGAGTTTCAGGTTCAACATCAGTCCTTTCAATGATCACCCAGGACTGATCTCCTTTAGGATGTACATGATGTTAGAGAATGTTTTAATTTCATTCTTTTACATGTAGCTGTCCAGTTTACCCAGAACCACTTATTGAAGGGACTCTCTTTTCTCCATTATATTTTCTTGCCTCCTGTGTCATAGAGTGTGGGTTTATTTCTGGGCTTTCTATTCTGTTCCATTGATCTATGTGTCTGTTGCAACACCAGTACCTTACTGTTTTGATTGCTGTTATCTGGCTTGATGTTGTCTTTTGCAGTCATGGATGTTGCCATTCCTAATAATTTTATTTGGTTTCCACAAAGTGTTTAATAACAAACCTGTGAAAGTCTTCATTTTTGAACCTATGTCTCTCTAAGTGCAGAAATATTATCCAAAAGCTAAATCAAGAGCTCAAACCTTCTTTCTTTTTCTTCCTGTCTCTTATTCAGAACAATTTATATATTAGTTCCTAAGTCTTTCCAAGTGCTACAGGCACCAGATCACGGTTAAAAGAATTTATTTTGTAATGCTGCTTTGAGTCTGTGGGTGTAGCATTCTCTCTAAAGATTTCATATTGCTAAAGGCAAGAAATACTTTATTTCCGACATCAAAAGTGAGTAAGATGTTGTTCATTTTAGAAGTCCAGGAATATATAATAGCAGCAGGATTACCTCAGGAGCTAGAAGTTAACACTTGTAAACTCTGAAGAGTTTTAAATTTCTATTCTTTCTGTAAACAGTGCATAACTTCCTCTATAACAATATTCTAACTTTTTAATCCCATCAGTGGCACAGCTCTGCATGGACTGTTAGAAATAAAAGTGGATAGTCCAGGATAAACAACAGCTGCAAGTCTATATTCTTGGATGAAGACCCAAGTTTCAGTACTGGAGGGATTAAAATCCAAGGTTTAAGAAAACATTAGAGAAAGTAAAAGTATGTTATCTCATAAATAGATGGAACACATTTTTAAAAGTAAAGTTTCATTATTCTGCTAGGTTTTGACTTAAGTGTATTTTACCAATTGCTGTAAAGGGCAACATGAATTTAGACTCAAGAGCCTGGATTTGTTTTCTTAATTTTTTGGATGTTTAAATACTTTGCATTATTTTTTACTTTATGAACATATTTCTTTACATGTAGTCATTGTGAAATCTTATAAGCTTATAAAATATCTTTACTAGAGCTATTTCTTCAAAAATTCAATGATAGTTTTCTTTCCATTATGAGCTGGGAGTTTTTCTTTCTTCTGCTTGTTTTTATTTCTAAGTGCTATATCCTATTACATTCTTATATTACTTGATATTCTTAGTTGTAATATCAATATCTTCTAGTTAAAATGTTAAAGGCTATCACTAGTGACTACTTACCATTTTCTGCTTCTGTATAATTCAGCTTGAGAACTTTCTCCGAACACAAGACACTTTCTTTATTCTCTTAGCTTTTTATGCATCATAAAATTTGATTCACGTCTATTAATGGAATGGAGTGACTTAAGATGACCCATGTTATTCTGTTTTTACAATGAATAGTTTTATATGTACTCTACTTTTGCCTGAATATCTCTTTAATATTTATATCATGATCTGGATACATGCATTTTAAACCATTATCCTAACATACATTAAAATTTATTTCTAGAGATTTAGAAACCAAGTATTTTTTCCCCATAATGAGTGCTTATAGAAATCTGCTAAACAAGCATGCTTCCTTCATTTTTCTGTGGATAATCATAGTATCCATAGGCAGTCGGAGGTCAATGTGTACATGTAAACTTTATAATTCTTTAACTTTTTTCCTACAGCAGCAGAGTTGCTACATACCTGTCTTATATTCATTTCTAACAAATACAAAATGGTGATGTGAGAAAAATAGTCAAGATAAATGTGAAGACGTATAGATAAGCTGTAATTTTGATTCTTGTACCTAATATTTTTTTCCTGTTTTTTTCTGTTCGATCTAAGTACCATAAGATACAAAAGTCATGCTAACAAATTAGTATTAGAACTGAAAACAAATTTAGGCATCATCAAATGCCACAGAATATAAGGAATTTAATGCAGAAGTGACTGAATCAGGGGATTACATAGAACTGATTTAACTATTGACTTGCTGAGAATTCATTTTGTATTATATGCATTCATTTAATCATTCAGTGCACCAATCTTCACTGAATAACTATCATTACTAGTTTCAGGCACTGTGTAGATACTATGTTATAAGTAGGCATCTGTCCCAAAGAAATAGATATCTGTGAATTCAGTAGTAAAAAATAGGTCGATCAATGGTATGACAGATCAACAATGAAAAGGGCTAAAAAGAAAGAATGATTAAACAATTAGAATGAGAACTAATCATATATAAGACAGAATTTTTAAGAACACACCAACTAAGCTGAACTATGTTGTACTAAAATAATCAGGCAGTGCAGGAAGGTGGACAGAAAAATTCTGCAAGCCATATGATTGTATTTGTATAAGACTGAAAAACAGGAAAAGTGATCTATTGTGATGGAAATCAAAATAATAATTATTTTGTGGGATAATGATGGAAAGGAGACAGGAAGTGGTTTCCATGGAGTTAGCGATACTCTGTAAATTGCAGTTGCAAAGATGTGTGCTCTTTATGAATTAATTGAGTAGTACTTAAGGTTTGTGCTTTTTTTTTAAATTATTTTAACCTTTTCTATAATATTAACATGTAAGAAAATATTCTGAACTGTGGGATGTGGGAGAAGAATGGTTCAGGTTTGACAACAGCTTGTAACAAAGTCCTAATAAGGAGACCCATTTGATTCCTTTTCAGGGGTGAATGGAGGCCAGTATGACTGTGGCATAGTGGTCAAGGTGTGAAATGCCTAATGTCTATGGATGGAGGAAGAGACTGTAGCCAGATAAGTGTAGGGATTTAAAAACCAGAGAACAGAAATGAAATTTAATTTTAAACATTAAAGGAGAACACGAAGACTTCTGAGCTTGAGAGTGAGGCATAATTGAGCAACGGAAAGATGACGCCAAATGGGGAAGGAAATAACTGATACTATTATCAGGTTAGAATGGTTTATTCACAATTTAAAAATGTTTAGAAGAGCACCTGCGTGCACGCTAATTAGTTTCGGTCACGTCTGATTCTGTCCGACCCTATGGGCTGTAGCCTGCCAGGGTCTCTGTCTCTGGGATTCTCCAGGCAAGAATACTGGAGTGGGTTGACATGCCCTCCTCCAGGGGAATCTTCCCTACCCAGGAATCAAACCCACATCTCTTCCATCTCCTGCACTGACACACGTGTTCTTTACCACTAGTGCCACCGGGCATCAACACCGTAGATGAATGGCAATCCTGAAATAAAGTCAAAAGAAAAAAAATGGAGTTCTTTTTATAGTCAAGATGGATTCCTTAGTTTTTAACTTTCTCTTCCACCAAAAGCAATTAGAAAATTGAATTACAAAATAAAGCTACTTTCCAGGCATTACACAATGTACATCACAGGACTTCTATTCTGACAGAATGGAAAAAAAAATCAGCTGAGTATTACCATTGCCATGCATTTCTGCTTGGGGTCACTTTCCTGACTCCAATTCAGGGAAGGAAAATTATCCCATACTGGTCTCTAATACAGTAAGAGATGAAAAATGAAGATGCTGAAATATTTGGAATTAGTGAAGCAATATATTGCAAAAAGAGAGTTATACAGAGAAAAATCTCCCAACAATCTGCCCAGGAATCCCCATAATCTTTGGCTGTAGTGTAACCTGACCAAACAGTGGGTGAAACTCCACAAGACCAAGCAAAGGACTATCAGGGACCTTTAAACTGAGATATATTTGAGTTCTGACCAACCAAAGTAACAACTCTCATTGAACACCAAGTATTCAGTTATGATTCCAGAGTATCAGATTTTGATTGTGGGGCTAAATTACTCATAAAGGTTAATCCAAACTAACCTAACAAAGATGAAAAGCAGATTATTTGCAAATAAAGAATTGCCTATGAGGGAAAGGAAAACAGAATTTAAAAGGAAGACAGCCAAACCCATAACTCAACAACATAAGACTCATCCAGTAATGCCAAGAGGCAGAAAAATATGATCCCAAATTAGGAAGTAAATAGATCAGTTGAAATAGTTCCAGATATCACAGAGATGATGGTATAAATAGAATAAAACTTTAGAGCACTTGTAAGTATGCTCAATTATTTAAAGGAAAAAATAATCATGCAGAGTTAAGTAATGGACACTAAACAAAGAACAAAAATTTTTTTAAAAAAAGGAACTTCTGGAGCTGAGAAATAGAATAATTAAATTCAAAATTCCCTGGATATGCTAACAGCACTTTGAACATTGCAGAAGAAAAAAATCAGTGAACTAAAAATGCAACTATCCAGATTGAAGTGGAAAAAGAATAAAAGACTAAAAAACCCAAACAGGAAACAGTTTAACAATATAAAAAAGTTGAATATGTATGCAAATTGTAATTCCACAGAAAGGGGTCAGAAAAAAACGCATACATGAACACAAAAATAAGAAAAAAAATATAGTGATTACTCTTCAGAAAAAAATCCAAGAGAATATGTTTGTAGGATTTTAGTATTAAGATAATATTTGAGTTGAAAAGATAACTTCAGATCTATTTTCTGTTAATATTGTAGCAAGTTTGGTTCTACATCTTTGAATATTTGATAAAACTCAGTGATGAAATAATATGAGCCAGAAATTTACTTTTTGGGAAGTTTATGAGTAAGAAATTTAAATTAATGAATATATCTAATTTGTGTGGTTTTTTGTCTTAGTTTTTGTAGTTATGTTTACCAAGAGTTTCACAAATATCTTCTAATTTTTGAGTTTTGTTGTCACTAAGTTTTTATATTTCCTTATAATTCATGTAATATCTATAAAATCTCTGTTGATAACACCACTTTCATCTTTAATATTGGTGATTTGTATTCTATTTTTTTCCTTGATTGCTCTAGATATTGTTTTGTCTATTAAGAAAGTTCTTTTGAAAGGGAAACAAATTCTGATTTTGATAAATTTTCCTATTAATTGTCTTTATCTCTGTTTTTCTCTCTACCTATTTTGAGATTATCCATCATGTTTTACTGTCTTTTTAACACTGCTTTTAGATATATTTTAATCTACATGTATTAAAAAGATCACCAGACACTTGGGTAACTTTTGCTTTTAACAGTCAAACATATTTTAAATAGCTTAAATGTGAAAAAGTAATATGCTACCTTTATCTAGATATTTACTATTATTGTTCCCACCTCATTTCCTTCTGAGGATGTGAATTTCCATCTGGTGCAATTTCCCTGCAGCCTAAGGAATTTTCTTTATAGCACTTCTCGAGCATGTCTGATAATAAACAAAACAAAATAAAAGAACTTCTCAGATTTCTTTAATCACAGAATGTCTGAATTTGTCCTTTATTTCCCCTTGTGAGTCACTTCTCCAAAACTGATTCCTTTGCTTAGAGAACTCATATAGTTATTATTATTTTGTATTATTATTTGGCTCAGAATTTTTAATTATAATCAACAGGAGGAATGGTCTGTACAGGGATTCTGCCATAGCAGAATTGGCATCTGTTTCTAACATCCCTGTGTATATTCTATTATCTATAAACAAAATGTTCTAATATTGTGACCCTGATTACCCACAGTCCAATGTCACAACTTGCATGGCTACAACTTATAAAGAACATGTATTTCTATCCCTTCATCCCAAATAGATATTTAAATGTAATATATTTTATACATTGTTAAATATTATCATTGCTATTCATATTTTGACAAACTTAGCAAATACTAAGTTTGTGTTTGTATGTATAGTAGTATAGATGACTATACTACTTATAGTCATCAAGTATCCATTTTTTATGGAGAGGAGATTATTTTTAGTGAATATTAAAATAATGAATAAATTATGAATTAAAATAATGAATAAGATATTCTCATTCTTGATAATGTAAAATCTGAGCTTGATGAGGTACATCAAGATGAGATACGTATTTGTTAATAACATAGACATTTAACAAAGCCAAGCAAATTGCATCACCACCCCTCTCTGGGATTTTTTTTAAACATAAAACCAAAAAAGTAGCTGAGATAGTCTTTCTTTAAACAGCACAAATGATAAAATGAACTTATTGAGAAGTCTTCTCCCACAGTACGAGGAAGGCCAGACATTTTTATTTAGGATTAAAAAACATGTCAAATTTTTCACATAACAGAGCTTTATTTTGATCATTCCCCATTGGTTCAAAGCATTCTGTGATTTAGCATTATTCTTTTATTAAGTTTACTTGTTATTTCCAAAGGTTTTTCAAATCCAGCTTCTTTCCTTTGCACCCAAAATATTGTTGACTTATCCTATTTCCTAATTATTATGTTTCTAATTTTCTCTCTTCTAACATAGCTATTTCTTTTATAACTCAGTTTGCTTCCAAAATAAAAATCTGATTATAGCATTTTTCTAATTAAAATATTTCACTAACTTCCTGATGGTATATTTATAAATAGAGATACAACTGTGACATTTAATGATATGATTTTGTGTTCTTTCTTAAGGCAGTTTTGTTTTCATTTATTCTTTATTCTTAAATATTTAATGAAGACTTCTTAAAATACCAGGGCTGTTCAAATTAAATAAGGGAGGTCTGTTGTCTCATGGAGCTTTTGTTCAAGTAAAATACCCCACGTGCAAATGCATATATATTGGCATACACATATATATATATATGTATGTATGCATACATGGGGACTTCCCAGGTGGCATTAATCGTAAAAAACCGACCTGCTAGTGTAGGAGATATAAGAGACTCAGGTTCGATCCTTAGTCTCCTGCAACGATCTCCTGGAGAAGGGCATGGCAACTCACTCCAGTATTCTTGCCTGGAGAGTCCCACGGACACAGTTCATAGGGTCACGCAAAGTCAGGCGTGACTGAAGCGACTTAGCAAGTATGCACACATGCTATCTATACAATGCATGCTTACATATATATGTGTGTGTGTGCTCTTATGTATATCCATTACATGTCCATGTAGTATATATGTTATGTGCATGTGTGTTAAATACATGCCAATGTTTTAATTGTCTGAATGGTGTATTCCCTCTGTTTATTCATATTCACTTCTCCTGGATGCACTTTTTCTCTACATATACCAAGTAGAACTTGTCACTTGCAAAGAAGAATTATCTTTGAAGATTTAAGAGTCAACCTCCTGACCCTTGAAAGCGCCTTGCCATGTGTTTGTTTTGACCACAATGTATAGTAAAATTTTATACATATTGTGTAGTTATGTTTAGTTTTCATTTCCTGAACTTTATATTGAGAGTTTGAAACCAAGTAATCTAGCAGTGTGTTTCTGATATATTTTCAAACATAGAGAAAAAGATGACTTAGAAATCCTCCTAATATGTTTTAGAATATATGGAACATAGAAAATTATCTGTAGTGAATGGATATGTGTTATTTTATTGATGATGCAATGTCCTTGAAGATCCAGCATCTCAATTGTCAGGGGCAGAGAGAGACTATGAGCATATATTGAGGCAGGCCTGGTACTTGATGGATAGAGCACAATTTGGTAAAAGTGAATTCCTTAGCTCTTAATTTAAGATACTCATGTGTAAATGAAGCATGTATATTAAGGACATCTACACTGTGTGTGTGTGTGTAAACACAAATTTGAGGATCAGAGGCAGACTGATCAGACTGATTATTTATTTAGAGAAAACCTCAGTGCTGATTCCTCTTGCTGTAATTCCTACTCTGGGAAATATGATGAGGGTAGATGTTACTCATTCTTATGGGAGGGAAGGATTGGGGCTGTACTTCTTAAAACTCCAAAATTATTCTTCTCAGCTCTTATATAAAGAAGCTTGCATAGCTGTTTCTTCTCTCTGAAGACAGAGAAAGAATATACCTTTCTAATGTAAAGAAATCTTCTTTGAGAAAAGGAGATGATTACCTTCTGCAATGTAAGCAAATGGCTCCAGAAGCTGTACAACTTTTTGAATGTCTCTATTTTCAAATTCCAAAGCTTGTTTACCATTCATTTATTCTTTAACCCGTGTTATCTGAATTTTTTTACTCAGAAAGACCTGATGTATAAGCATAAAGATTTTCAAGTAGAATGGTTTGGCAATGCACTGAAGACTAACAGTACTAGTAAAACTATTTATTTTCAAATTCAGTTAGTTTGTGTGCCTTCATTTATAGTGAAGACATCTCAAGAGCCCTTATAAGTACAATCTAAAATTTTCAAAAATTATACAAACCAAAAAAGTTTTACATTTTTCTGCATCCTCAAAATGTTTCATGAAATTTATAGAATTCAGATCAAAAGCTACACAAGAATTCTACCTCTAGGGAAATTTCAGACTCTCAGAGAGAGAACAAAATGGATATCATAGTTAGAAAAGATATTTTGAGAATTAGTATCATTAAATACCCAGAAATATACGTGAAAATAAAGGAAAATTTTTGAAAACTTAAGGATATAGAAATAAATAGATGAAGAGTAAGTCACAGTATATGGCTAGGATATATTCATTGTTTTATACAAGGATTCATTCACTCAATACTTTGTGTCTTAGGTATATGATCCCTGTTCTAGGTATTGGGAATCCAGTGATATATAATGTACTTTGTCAATGGTAATGTGCTGAGGTAGAGTAAAAAAGGCAATGATATACCACAATTCTTTTATATTATTTACATGCAGTTTTTAATTAGCCTTAGGTACGTAACTTTAGCATAAAATATTAACAATTTTTGCATATTTTGAATTATGCTTTCTCTTTCCTTTTTCCAAAATGAGAACTTGAAAGTACATTTTCCTTCATGAAAATATATTTCTATGTTATATTATTATTAAAGATGATTTGTGGTAACTTTTCTTCTGCTTGAATTAGTGATTTTCTGTTTATAGGAAGAGAGATGATAACCAATATTTCTCTGACCACCTCAACTTTTTGTTTGGTAGATAATTTTGATATCCTGCTTAAAAAAACTATCAGTGTTAACCCTTTTCATTGCAAGGAGAAAGAAAGCAATCAATTTTTTCTAAAATTGCACTATGGCTTTTCCTTTCATATTTCTGACTATAGTGTAAATATTCTATGTAAAGTGATGCTGAGGTGAGAGAAAAGAAGACTAGTACATGTTATTAAATATTCTTTCAAAAATTATTTATTTGTGTACTTATTTATTTGTAGAGCCTTATTTTTTGTGTGTATTCTAGTCACAACTCTTTTGTTAGTTTATTAATTGGTGTGATAACATTGCATAACTGGCTACCTACACCTTGAAAATCTATTTCACAGAGAGGTGGAAGAGTTTAATGACCATGCTGCTACTGCTAAGTCACTTCAGTCGTGTCCGACTCTGTGCGACCCCATAGACGGCAGCCCACCAGGCTTCCCCGTCCCCGGGATTCTCCAGGCAAGAACACTGGAGTGGGTTGCCATTTCCTTCTCCAATGCATGAAAGTGAAAAGTGAAAGTGAAGTCGCTCAGTCGTGTCCGACTCTAGCGACCCCATGGACTGCTGCCCACCAGGCTTCTCTGTCCATGGGATTTTCCAGACAAAAGTACTGGAGTGGGGGTGTCATTGCCTTCTCCGATCATAGCGAGTATAAACTCTCAGATTTAACAAGTTCAAATCCCAGGTTTACTACTTCCTAGATTTGTGACCTTGACAATTTACAGAACATTTTCTTTCCCATGGCTGGAAGTCCCCACTTCTCCCCTCCCCATGTAAAATGACAATCAAAATAGAGTTATTATATGGATTATAAATATGAGAGAGACTAGAACTGGTAAAGTTGTCAAATGAATGATAGTTGCATCTGTAAATATTTGATTAAAGTAGAATATAATCATGTATCGTGTGTGTAAATACATTAACAATAAAACAAGTACATTATAGTGAAAGAACATACATTACTAAGTTTGGGATTGGTAATTTATAACTTGGATTGACATTTATTGTATAGAGGAAAATATTTGTTTATTTGTAATATTTGAATAGAATATTTGCCTTTCAGGGCTGTTGTGAAGACCCAACAACATAAATCATTCAGTCACCAAAATAATTAGTTTAAATATCTGTCTATCTATATATCATCTACCTAATTATTTACCTGTTATTCTTATATTCTAGGAAAGAGCCTAGATCATGAATGTAGAGTGATGAACAAAGCAGAGAAAGAGCATTCCATTAGAAACTACCATTTTTTTTGGGGGGGGGGAGGAAACCTTTATTGATTCCCTACTTTGTGCCAGCCTCAGTGTTAGATATTTGCGTGCATGGTTTTATTTATTCTTTTTAATGACCTCATCTCCAAGGGGAGAGGGCTTGGGGCATGGAAAGTTTAGACAGCTGCTTAGTAGAAGAGGGTAGATTTCAGCCTGGGTCTGTCTGACTTCAATGCTTATCTTCTTACAAAGTCAATTTAATATTTACAAAATCTCTCTTATCAGTAAGGAAATTACCCAAAGAAATAAAAAGTATATCCAGAAGACCTGCATTTACATCATAGATAAGTCCAGGAACCTCTGCCAGTCTCTGTGGATATATTAAAACTCTATGTATCTTCCAATCTCTGTTTTCAAGTGTCAGAGATCTCCTTTATGAGACATTGCTTGTTTTCCACACTCTCACTTCTGTTGTTGACCTCCTACTTGTCTTTAAGAGCTGACTCCCAGTGTGCAGAGCAAGTCAGAGGCCCTGACACCTTGCTGGCCGTTAGCAAGTGCTACCTCCTCCATCTGGTTCGTTAGGAATGTTCCTTCACTGCCTGATTACATCTTCCTCTGAGACCCTAGCCTGTCCTTTTCTTAGACTCAACATTCTGCTATGGACCCTGCTGGACTTTTAACTTCTTAAGGTCAGAGATGATGTCTTAGGTTTTTGTGTCCCTGCAGCACAGAGTGTGGTGTCTTGTGAGGACAATGAATGTTGGTGGTAAGAATTACACGGGAAAGAAATCCATTCTGGCAATTTACCTTGTTGCCTATATTCCGAGCACCTACTATATGCTGAAGCCAACAAGAACATATTGAATGAATGCAAGGCTGTTCATGCTTATTTCAGCAGGAAAGGGGTAGGTTTGAGATGACATAAGACATTTAGGGATGACATTTTAAAAAATGGGCTTCCCTAATAGCTCAGTTGCTACCATTTTTATTCCAGTGGAAGACACACTTATGAAAAAAATTCTAGGTCAGAACATGATACATAGTAAGTGCTTAAGAATGTATCTGTTTCCCCTGACTCAGCTTCTATGGTAGAAGCTACTGCTACTTATCACCCATTTCATTGTGGACAATATGTATGATACTCTCATATCAGAAGAAACCACATGACTGCACATTTCTTTGTAGTTGAGTTAGATTCAGTCAGTTCAGCCGCTCAGTCATGTCCAACTCTTTGCGACCCCATGAATTGCAGCACGCCAGTCCTCCCTGTCCATCACCAACTCCTGGAGTTCACTGAAATTCACGTCCATCAAGTTGGTGATGCCATCCAGCCATCTCATCCTCTGTCGTCCCCTTCTCCTCCTGCCCCCAATCCCTCCCAGCATCAGAGTCTTTTCCAATGAGTCAACTCTTCGCATGAGGTGGCCAAAGTACTGGAGTTTCAACTTCAGCATCATTCCTTCCAAAGAAATCCCAGGGCTGATCTCCTTCAGAATGGACTGGATGGATCTCCTTGCAGTCCAAGGGACTCTCAAGAGGCTTCTCCAACACCACAGTTCAAAAGCATCAATTCTTCAGCACTCAGCTTTCTTCACAGTCCAACTCTCACATCCATACATGACCACTGGAAAAACCATAGCCTTGACTAGATGGACCTTTGTTGGCAAAGTAATGTTTCTGCTTTTAAATATGCTGTCTAGGTTGGTCATAACTTTTCTTCCACAGAGTAAGCGTCTTTTAATTTAGTAAGATCTAAAAGAGAAAGCATAGTTTTATTAGTGAATACATGTTTACAAAACTGTAAATACATTTTTATTTCTTTACAAAATGTATTATTTTATTATGTCATACAATCATGGCTTTCAATAGCAAAACTGAGTTTCTGGTCTTGATAGATTGAGTTACCTATTCTATTATTGACTTCCAGGCAATATATAAAGTATATAGAAGTTTTTAAAGAATCTTTAAATGTACTTGTGACTGTTATTTTGGTTAAAGATCCATTTTCTCATATCTGTATTCAGATGGATATTTTATGCTTTGTGTCTACCTATTTCTGCTAAATTGGATAAAAGTTTAAGGCTCATTTGAGCACTTGGAATAGGTTAGTATTTCATTCAACCTTTGATAAAGTTAATAAAATAAACAGTTGCCATTACACTGCAAAGTTGATTACTGGGGAATAATTAACTAAGTACCAACACTGTACAAAGGCCGACAAGAGAGCTGGTGAACTTGCAGATTTCTGAGTACTTCAGCAATGCTTAGGTTCAAAGAGATATTAAAATGCTGCAACCTCTGATTTCATTTTGACTGTCCTTGGAAGGACTCCAACAAATTGGCTGAAAACCCTACACTGGAAGCCAAGCATCTTCTATAGTCTGAGAAGCAGGACATTTCTGATGAATAGAATACTCATTTCTTTTCATGAAAAAATGTTTCTTTAATACACATTTAATAATGCATAATCTATCAGCACAGGCATAAAAAAATCTTTTAAAGTTTAGCTCCTTACATGGTTTCTCTGCTGTGAGAGAAAATAATACACTTGTAAAAATCCATGATATAGAACAGTATGCATATTGCGAATGAGATTAGAAAGTATTTGTGTAGTTTGCTATTGCAATAATGGCATTATTTTTTTCAATAACCCACTTGAATGCTATTGAGTATATGATTCCCTTGAGGCCATTATTTTTATCATTAACACACTACTAAGAGCCTACTTTTATATTCACAATAAAATGAAATTATGAAACAAATAATTTCTGAAAGCTTTATTAAAGAAACACTGTACAAACTAACCCATATTGAAACTTATTTTCTTATAACTGGCACAGGATGAATATCATTGGTGCACAACATACAAAGGATGAATCACATGTTGAAATTAAGTTGGGATATTCTGATTGCTAGAATTTTGTTAAGGATTTTTGCATCTATGTTCATCAGTGATATTGGCCTGTAGTTTTCTTTTTTTGTGGGATCTTTGTCAGGTTTTGGTATTAGGGTGATGGTGGCCTCATAGAATGAGTTTGGAAGTTGACCTTCATCTGCAATTTTCTGGAAGAGTTTGAGTAGGATAGGTGTTAGCTCTTCTCTAAATTTTTGGTAGAATTCAGCTGTGAAGCTGTCTGGACCTAGGCTTTTGTTTGCTGGAAGATTTCTGATTACAGTTTCAATTTCCATGCTTGTGATGGGTCTGTTAAGATTTTATATTTCTTCCTGGTCCGGTTTTGGAAAGTTGTACTTTTCTAAGAATTTGTCCATTTCTTCCACGTTGTCCAATTTATTGGCATATAATTGTTGATAGTAGTCTCATGATCCTTTGTATTTCTGTGTTGTCTGTTGTGATCTCTCCATTTTCATTTCTAATTTTATTGATTTGATTTTTCTCCCTTTGTTTCTTGATGAGTCTGGCTAATGGTTTGTCAATTTTATTTATCCTTTCAAAGAACCAGCTTTTGGCTTTGTTAATTTTTGCTATAGTCTCTTTTGTTTCTTTTGCATTTATTTCTGCCATAATTTTTAAGATTTCTTTCCTTCTACTAACCCTGGGGTTCTTCATTTCTTCCTTTTCTAGTTGCTTTAGGTGTAGAGTTAGGTTATTTATTTGACTTTTTTCTTGTTTCTTGAGGTATGCCTGTATTGCTCTGAACTTTCCCCTTAGGACTGCTTTTACAGTGTCCCACAGGTTTTGGGTTGTTGTGTTTTCATTTTCATTCGTTTCTATGCAAATTTTTATTTCTTTTTTGATTTCTTTTGTGATTTGTTGGTTATTCAGCAGTGTGTTGTTCAGCCTCCATATGTTGGAATTTTTAATAGTTTTTCTCCTATAATTGAGATCTAATCTTACTGCATTGTGGTCAGAAAAGATGCTTGGAATGATTTCAATTTTTTTGAATTTACCAATGCTAGATTTATGGCCCAGGATGTGGTCTATCCTGGAGAAGGTTCCATGTGTGCTTGAGAAAAAGGTGAAATTCATTGTTTTGGGATGAAATGTCCTATAGATATCAATTAGGTCTAACTGGTCTATTGTATCATTTAAAGTTTGTGTTTCCTTGTTAATTTTCTGTTTAGTTGATCTATCCATAGGTGTGAGTGGGATGTTAAAGTCTCCCAGTATTATTGTGTTATTGTTAATTTCTCCTTTCATACTTGTTAACATTTGTCTTACATATTGCAGTTCTCCCGTGTTGGGTGTATATATATTGATAATTGTTATATCTTCTTCTTTGATTGATCCTTTGATCATTATGTAGTGACTATCTTTGTCTCTTTTCACAGCCTTTGTTTTAAAGTCTATTTTATCTGATATGAGTACTGCTACTCCTGCTTTCTTTTGGTCCCTATTTGCATGGAAAATCTTTTTCCAGCCCTTCACTTTCAGTCTGTATGTGTCCCTTGTTTTGAGGTGGGTCTCTTGTAGACAGCATATGTAGGGGTCTTGTTTTTGTATCCATTCAGCCAGTCTTTTGTCTTTTGGTTGGGTCATTCAACCCATTTACATTTAAGGTAATTATTGATAAGTATGATCCTGTTGCCATTTACTTTATTGTTTTGGGTTCCAATTTATACACCGTTTTTGTGTTTCCTGTCTAGAGAATATCCTTTAGTATTTGTTGGAGAGCTGGTTTGGTGGTGCTGAATTCTCTCAGCTTTTGCTTGTCTGTAAAGCTTTTGATTTCTCCTTCATACTTGAATGAGATCCTTGCTGGGTACAATAATCTGGGCTGTAGGTTATTTTCTTTCATCACTTTAAGTATGTCAGAATCCAACAGCACATTAAAAAGATCATACACCATGACCAAGTGGACTTTATCCCAGGGATGCAAGGATTCTTCAATATCCGCAAATCAATCAATGTAATATACCACATTAACAAATTGAAAAATAAAAACCATATGATTATCTCAATAGATGCAGAGAAAGCCTTTGACAAAATTCAACATCCATTTATGATCAAAACTCTCCAGAAAGCAGGAATAGAAGGAACATACCTCAGCATAATAAAAGCTATATATGACAAACCCACAGCAAACATTATACTCAATGGTGAAAAATTGAAAGCATTTCCTCTAAAGTCAGGAACAAGACAAGGGTGCCCACTTTCACCATTACTATTCAACATAGTTTTGGGAGTTTTGGCCACAGCAATCAGAGCAGAAAAAGAAATAAAAGGAATCCAAATTGGAAAAGAAGAAGTAAAACTCTCACTGTTTGCAGATGACATGAATCTCCACATAGAAAACCCTAAAGACTCCACCAGAAAATTACTAGAACTAATCAATGACTATAGTAAAGTTGCAGGATATAGAATCAACACACAGAAATCCCTTGCATTCCTATACACTAATAATGAGAAAACAGAAAGAGAAATTAAGGAAACAATTCCATTCACCATTGCAATGGAAAGAATAAAATACTTAGGAATATATCTACCTAAAGAAACTAAAGACCTATATATAGAAAACTATAAAACACTGGTGAAAGAAATCAAAGAGGACACTAATAGATGGAGAAATATACCATGTTAATGGATTGGAAGAATCAATATAGTGAAAATGAGTATACTACCCAAAGCAATTTACAGATTCAATGCAATCCCTATCAAGCTACCAACGGTATTCTCCACAGAGCTAAAAGAAATAACTTCACAATTTGTATGGAAATACAAAAAACCTTGAATAGCCAAAGCTATCTTGAGAAAGAAGAATGGAACTGGAGGAATCAACCTACCTGACTTTAGGCTCTACTACAAAGCCACAGTCATCAAGACAGTATGGTACTGGCACAAAGACAGAAATATAGATCAATGGAACAAAATAGAAAGCCCAGAGATAAGTCCACGCACATATGGACACCTTATCTTTGACAAAGGAGGCAAGAATATACAATGGATTAAAGACAATCTCTTTAACAAGTAGTGCTGGGAAAACTGGTCAACCACTTGGAAAAGAATGAAACTAGAGCACTTTCTAACACCATACACAAAAATAAACTCAAAATGGATTAAAGATCTAAACGTAAGACCAGAAACTATAAAACTCCTAGAGGAGAACATAGGCAAAACACTCTCCGACATACATCACAGCAGGATCCTCTATGACCCACCTCCCAGAATATTGGAAATAAAAGCAAAAATAAACAAATGGGACCTAATTAACCTTAAAAGTTTCTGCACAACAAAGGAAACTATAAGCAAGGTGAAAAGACAGCCTTCAGAACAGGAGAAAATAATAGCAAATGAAGCAACTGACAAACAACTAATCTCAAAAATATACAAGCAACTCCTACAGCTCAATTCCAGAAAAATAAATGACCCAATCAAAAAATGGGCCAAAGAATTAAACAGACATTTCTCCAAAGAAGACATACAGATGGCTAACAAACACATGAAGAGATGCTCAACATCACTCATGATCAGAGAAATGCAAATCAAAACCACTATGAGATACCATTTCATGCCAGTCAGAATGGCTGCGATCCAAAAGTCTACAAGCAATAAATGCTGGAGAGGGTGTGGAGAAAAGGGAACCCTCTTACACTGTTGGTGAGAATGCAAACTAGTACAGCCACTATGGAGAACAGTGTGGAGATTCCTTAAAAAACAGGTTATAGAACCGCCTTATGATCCAGCAATCCCACTGCTGGGCATACACACTGAGGAAACCAGAATTGAAAGAGTCACGTGTATCCCAATGTTCGTCACAGCACTGTTTATAATAGCCAGGACATGGAAGCAACCTAGATGTCCATCAGCAGATGAATGGATAAGAAAGCAGTGGTACATATACACAATGGAGTATTACTCAGCCAATAAAAAGAATACATTTGAATCAGTTCTAATGAGGTGGATGAAACTGGAGCCTATTATACAGAGTGAAGTAAGCCAGAAAGAAAAACACCAATACAGTATACTAATGCATATATATGGAATTTAGAAAGATGGTAACAATAACCCTGTATACAAGACAGCAAAAGAGACACTGATGTATAGAACAGTCTATTGGACTCTGTGGGAGAGGGTGGGAAGATTTGGGAGAATGGCATTGAAATACGTATTGTATCATATATGAAACAAGTCGCCAGTCCAGGTTCAGTGCACGATACTGGATGCTTGGGGCTGGTGCACTGGGACTACCCAGAGGGATGGTATGGGGAGGGAGAAGGGAGGAGGGTTCAGGATGGGGAACACTGTAATGGATTCATTTCGATATTTGGCAAAACCAATACAATATTGTAACGTTTAAAAATAAAATAAAATTTTAAAAAAATAAATTAAAAAAATAAGTTGGGATATTCTTTGACAGAATCTGTGTTGTCAGTGATGCTGTAAAATGAGCCATTCAGTGGGACCTGCACTGGCTGCAGTTCTACAGCAATTATATTTTAGAATAGCTTAAAATTTTGGACTTTTATAGCATGTGTATTCTTTGCTCAAAATTCTCCTAAAAAGTTCTTTGATTCTGTATTGGCCTGTCATTTAAGTGATTGAAGCAATCAAGGAAGGATAGTAGGATGAAATGGGACTGAAATCATATGCAACAAAATGTTCACATGGACTACTCTGCATATCAACTCCTTTCAGCATGTCTAAGACTGTAGGGAAATGAAGTAGAATAAATAAGTGTCCATACAACTTTGCTTAAACACTTGACTAAGGTTGATAATTTCAACCACCACAATTCATGTTTCTAGTTGAGAAACTGTGTGTGAGTGAATGCTTTGGCTAATATATGTGTTTGTGTGCGTTTGTCTGCGTATTTTGGAGGACTGGCTGTTAAGCTGCTAAGTCACTTCAGTCGTGTCCGACTCTGTGTGACCCCATAGATGGCAGCCCACCGGGCTCCCCCATCCCTGGGATTCTCCAGGCAAGAACACTGGAGTGGGTTGCCGTTTCCTTCTCCAATGCATGAAAGTGAAATGTGAAAGTGAAGTCGTTCAGTCATGTCCGACTCAGCGACCTCATGGACTGCCGCCTACCAGGCTCCTCCGTCCAAGGGATTTTCCAGGCGTGAGTACTGGAGGACTGGAGTTTCCCCTAATTAGTCTGTCAAATAATAAAATAATGTCTCAAACTAATAAAACCATATATGCATTGTTTAAGTATACTTGGAAAGCATTCTAATAGAAATAACTACTGCATGTAATATGTGGTCATGATTGGGTTAAAAGCTCAAGTACACTCTCCTCAGGGATGCCTAAGAGGTCACAGATGTGTTATTGGTCAGTATTTCATCCTTGTCTCACCTCGTTTCTTGAGTGCTGTCCTATCCCACAATGTATTTCAATAAATTTTAGACTTTTTAAAAAAAATTTAGTCTGTTTTCAGCTTTACTGGGTAAGATTCTGGTGTCATAACTTCAATTTTTTAAAAATTAAACTAAATTTCTTTTCTCTTCCTCTAACATATTCATTTTTATTTTATATATGAACTTTATATATGTATTCAACTTTATAGTTTCTATACCATTATATACCATTTATAAAGAGCTTCCCTGGTGGCTCAGACAGTAAAGAATTTGCCTGCAATGCAGGGGACCCATGTTCAACCCCTGGGTTGGGAAGATTCCCTGGGTCAGGAAGATTCCCTGGAGAAGGGAATGGCAAACCACTCTGGTATTCTTGCCTGGAGAACCCCATGGACATGAGCCTGGCAGGTTACAGTCCATGGGTTTGCAGAGTCCCAACTGACTGATGAATACATATCAGATACACGTATCAGACATATACCATTATTAATTAATAGGGTCTGTATCTTATTTAATTAGTCTGCTTACTGCTTTTTGTGGGGAGGATATTTCATTACTTGTTACTAATGCTACTCTTTGGATATAATTATTTTTGGTTTGCTTTTTAATTACTTCTTTTATTCTTCACTATAAGATTTCCCCAAAGACTTCTCTCTTTTTTTTTTCAGTCCCAGTGATGAAAGATCATCTCCTTGTTTTAAAATATGCCTCTACAATTTATATGGTGCCTGGGAGGCACTCCACAAATTATGAATGACATCATATTTGAGTATATATTCATTTCTATAATTTGATACTATCTCTACATTTATGATGACTTTTACATCAATGCATATGCATGGATTAAGTAAAATAAGCCATAATTGCCCTAGTTTAGTTTTCAGATAAGTAGGCATTAAAACTGTATGTTCGTTCAAGGGTTAAGTCACAAGTTTGCTATCAAATATAATTAACAGTTGTTCAGTTTGCATAAAGTTAAAACTAAAAAAAAAAAAAGACTTCAACAAAAAGAAACGCAGTTTACAAACCAGAAAGTCTTTTCATGTTACAGCATTTCCTCATGCATTTGATGCAAAAGAAAACAGAAGACCCAACATGAACATACATGTTGCCGAAGCATAACATAGTTTTAATAGCAGTTTGCAAATTTACAATTATGCTTACTCTAGAATTATCCCTTAAGGTTTTGATTGATGTCAAGTGAAAGTAGGAAAAAAGAGATAAGCCAAGTCTTATGAAAATAATTAGAAATTTATTTTTTTTCAAAGATAACAGCTTCATTGTGTTCCAGAAAAATGAGTTTAGTCTTTTGAGAAATAACTGTTTCATCAATTGATGTGTTATCATGGTACATTATCAAACAAAGTAGTAGCAGCCTTTCATTTTCTTAGGACTGACTTACAGACTTGAAAGTTTACAGAAATTAGGATAAATGATCATTTTCCTCTGCAAAAGAAGTATTCAGAACTTTCTTAGAGATATTATCTGCTTTGAAAATGAAGTATCTGATGAAGCTTGTCTATAATTAGGAAACATTAGATAAGCTCTTCCCATTGTAGAAACAGATTGGAACAACTATTTCAAAGTAAATCAGAATTTCACTATCAAGTTGTGTGATAAGCTCTTCTGTATTCCTCAGTAAATCATGAAGTGTGACAATAGGGACACTTGGTAAGCCTCTAAGAAATGACAACTCATAAAATTTCACAATAAGTTGCACAATATGCTGCACTGGATTAGTCTCTAAATCATGGGTTTTCATAATGCAATTTATAAAATTCTATTTATTTGTTACCATGTCTATTATTATTATGGGGATCTCTCTCAGTCGGTAAAGAATCCACGGGCAATGCAGGAGACCCCTCTTCGATTCCTGGGTTAGGAAGATCCGCGGGAGAAGGGAAAAACTACCCACACTAGTAATCTGGCCTCGAGAACTAGTCCCTGGTGTCGCAAAGTGTTGAAAAGGACTGAGTGACTTTCACTTTCATTTTTGCGGCTGCATTTTACTGGAGCAACTTTGAGAAGATACTCCAGGTTCGAGGGCAGAGAAGCCCCAGCAAGACGGTAGGCGCTCAAACTACCGCACAATTGCACTCATCTCACATGCTAGCAAAATAATGCTCAAAATTCTCCAAGCGAGGCTTCAACAGTATGTGAACTGTGAACATCCAGATGTTCAAGCCCGATTTAGAAAAGGCAGAGAAACCAGAGATCAAATTGCCAACATCCGTTGGATCATCGAAAAAGCATAAGAGTTCCACAAAAATATCTATTTATGCTTTATTGACTATGCCAAAGCCTTTGACTGTGTGGATCACAAAAATCTGTGGAAAATTCTCAAAGAGATGGGAATACCAGAACACCTGACCTGGCTCTTGAAAATCAGTATGCAGGTCAGGAAGCAACAGTTAGAACTGGACACGGAATAACAGACTGGTTACAAAGTGGGAAAGAAGTACATCAAGGCTGTATATTGTCACCCTGCTTATTTAATTTATATGCAGAGTACATCATGAGAAACGCTGGGGTGGTTGAAGCACAAGCTGAAATCACGATTACCGGGAGAAACATCAATAACTTCAGATATACAGATGACACCACCCTTATGGCAGAAAATGAAAAAGAGCTAAAAAGCCTCTTGATGAAAGTGGAGAGTGAAAAAGTTGGCTTAAAACTCAACATTCAGAAAACTATGATCATGACATCTGGTCCCATCACTTCATGGGAAATAGATGGGGAAACAGTGGAAACAGTGACAGACTTTATTTTTCTGGGCTCCAAAATCACTGCAGATGGTTACTGCAGCCATGAAACTAAAAGATGTTTGCTCCTTGGAAGAAAAGTTATGAAAAACCTAGACAGCATATTAAAAAGCAGAGCCATTATTTTGCCAAGAAAGGTCTGTCTAGTCAAAGGTATGGTTTTTCCAGTAGTCATGTATGGATGTGAGAGTTGGATCATAAAGGAAGCTGAGCACTGAAGAATTGATAGTTTTGAACTGTGGTGTTGGAGAAGACTCTTGAGAGTTCCTTGGACATCAAGGAGATCCAACCAGTCTATCCTAAAGGAAATAAGTCTGAATATTCATTGGAAGGACTGATGCTGAAGCTGAAACTCCAATACTGTGGCCACCTGATGTGAAAAACTGACTCATTTGAAAAGACCCTGATGCTGGGAAAGATTGAAGGCAAGAGGAGAAGGGGACAACAGAGGATGGGATGATTGGATGGCATCACCGACTCGATGGACATGAGTTTGGGTAGGTTCTGGGAGTTAGTGATGGACAGGGAGGCCTGGCGTGCTGCAGTCCATGGTGTCTCAAAGAGTCAGATGACTGAATGACTGAACTAAACTGATCTCTCAGTCAAGGATAAAATATATAATTGAAACGAAGTCCTTCTCTTCCCCATTAGCTGCAGCTATATGTTATTGAGAAAATTGTTTTATTTATTTGTGTGAGAGAAAAAGAAAATCTAGTTACATAAAAATATGCTTAAATAGTAAAATTGATTCCAGCAACAACCTTAGTTAACATGATTGAAATGGATAACTCATTAATTTAGAGTTGAGTAAAAAAACAATATTTGTAATTTTTTAATACTTAGGTACTTAGACCAACTGGTATATATGAATACATTAACTTTAATTAATGACAATGCAGAAATAAGATTAAGTTTAGGTAGGCAATCAGATTTACAGAAAATATGTAATGTTTGTGTGTGGAGAAACAGACTGAGAGGGAAAGAGATGCTTATATACTGCTTTTTTAAAGTTGTGTTTATTCTC
Source organism: Bubalus kerabau (assembly GCF_029407905.1). Taxonomy (NCBI): domain Eukaryota; kingdom Metazoa; phylum Chordata; class Mammalia; order Artiodactyla; family Bovidae; genus Bubalus; species Bubalus kerabau. The sequence continues at coordinate 64,173,108 of NC_073635.1, forward strand.
TAATTTTGAAAATTGTGAAATATATCCATGCTCTTAATGATTTAGGAATTTATTTGACAGATATAATCTGGTCCCATCACTTCATGGGAAATAGATGGGGAAACAGTGGAAACAGTGTCAGACTTTATTTTTTTGGGCTCCAGAATCACTGCAGATGGTGACTGCAGCCATGAAATTAAAAGACGCTTACTCCTTGGAAGGAAAGTGATGACCAACCTAGATAGCATGTTCAAAAGCAGAGACATTACTTTGCCAACAAAAGTCCGTCTAGTCAAGGCTATGGTTTTTCCAGTAGTCATGTATGCATGTGAGATTTGGACTCTGAAGAAAGCTGAGCACCGAAGAATTGATGCTTTTGAACTGTGGTGTGGGAGAAGACCCTTGAGAGTCCCATGCTGCAAGGAGTTCCAACCACTCCATTCTAAAGGAGATCAGCCCTGGGTGTTCTTTGGAAGGAATGATGCTAAAGCTGAAACTCCAGTACTTTGGCCACCTCATGTGAAGAGTTGACTCATTGGAAAGGACTCTGATGCTGGGAGGGATTGGGGACAGGAGGATAATAGGACGACAGAGGATGAGATGGCTGGATGGCATCACCGACTTGATGGACGTGAGTTTGAGTGAACTCCGGGAGTTGGTGATGGACAAGGAGGCCTGTAGTGCTGTGATTCATGAGGTTGCAAAGAGTTGGACACAACTGAGCGACAGAACTGAACTGAACTGAACTGAACTGAATATGAGATGTGAAATGGGAGTTTAAAGACTACTGGCTTTGAATCTAACTCATTGCTTAAGTGGCATATAACTGGATGTAAGTACTTACATTACATTTATTAATGCTTAAGATTATATTTAATGAAACAACAAATGTGAATAGGTTTATCATATGTATGGGCTTTCTTCACTAAATGTTGCTTAACAATTATGTCCTCTTTGAAAAGGTAAAAACATAAGTTGGAATATACGTATTGTGAAATTTTAAATTCAGGTATTTTAAGAAAATAAATGAGATTAGTACAGGACAATAAGATTTGTCCATGAGAATAATTTGATAACTAGCACTACAAAAACTAATTACCTCAAATAAGATGAGGCAGATACACCAATAATAATGAGAACTGAGAGCCCTCTATGTAGGGTAGGAAGGTAAGTAAGTCCTTAGTGCAAATGTAAACATTATTAAAGAAAGAGTTCTATGGAACTGAGACCCTGCTTTCTTGAGGAAAAATTATGCATAGTTGTTGATCTATTAGAGCAGGGGTCCACAAACTTCAGGATTTTATGTCTGATTATCTGAAGTTGTCTGATGTAATAAAAGCAGAAATAAAGTGCACAATAAATATAATGCACTTGAATAATCCCAAAACCATCCTTCCCCATCCAGGTCCATGGAAAAATTGTCTTCACCACAAAGCTGGTCCCTGGTGCCAAAAAGGTTGAGGACAGTCGTTAGAGTACTGTTGGACTACTGAACCACACACACAGAGTTTAGTTATATTCTGATACTCTACACAAATTATTTTTATGTGATTAAATTGCTGAAAACAGGCAGACCCTGTAGAAGATAAGACATGGCCCCCAAAACTCACCACTATTTCCCCTATTGTCAGCTACATTCTTTGATAGGAAGAAGAATATTGAAATATTGAATAGTGAAGTGAAGTCGCTCAGTCGTGTCTGACTCTTTGCGACCCTGTGGACTGTAGCCCACCAGGCTCCTCTGTCCATGGGATTCTCCAGGCAAGAATACTGGAGTGGGTTGCCATTTCCTTCTCCAGGGGATCTTCCCAACCCAGGGATCAAACCTGGGTCTCCCGGATTGCGGGCAGACACTTTAACTGCTGAGCTACCAGGGAAGCCTGAAATATTGAATACATACTACCAAATATTGAAAACATACTACCTTGGTTCCAATTATAGGCCAATAGAGGAAACTTTTTTCTTTATTTCCCTATATAACATAATGTATGTCTGTACATACATGTACATAATGTATGTAACATATAATGTATGTCTCTCATTTCTCATTGTTTTTCCACCTTTTGTCAGCTCATTTCTATAAGTGGGCTCACATGCTATAAGCTGTTTAAAGTCCTCTAGAAATCACAATTTAAAAGCTTCTTGCCACAGTTCTTAAATACTGTCAGGTGAAATAATAGGAGGCAGTCATTAATCAATGTATTCAGGTTTTCATTGTATCCACTTATATCCTTATGAAATAGAGATGTTCATGCATGCACTCACATATATGCATACTTCAAAAAGAGAGAGGGAAAGTTGACAAGGATGGTGTGACAATGGGTTTGAGTTACTGTTTTGAATATGAACAAATGAATGTCTTCCGTGAAATACTGTTCACTATATTAAAGGAAAGGTCAATAACTTTGATACCCACAATCTTTGCATGTTTTTTGTTTTTTCTTTAAAAAATTATCTGATTTAATCATAAAGATAAGTAAGCATACATATAATTCTATATATCATTTACATAATTGACCACATCATTTTTTCAATTATTATGATTGGATAAGTTCTCAGAACATAGATATACTAAGCATTTACTGTTTAGAAGTAAAGTAGTAGGCATGTAAATAGAAGATATATGAATTGGTTGAACTTTCATGTGAAAAAGCATGGAAATTGAAGCAAAATTGAGTTAGCTTTAAAATCTTAGAGAATATTATAAAAATTAATATGAACACAGTATGAACTTGTTATTTGTCATTTTTATGAGTCTTTGAAAAGCTTTAAAATATTTAAAGCCCTGCACATTTTCATTGTAGTATTAAAGTCTATGCCATAAAATATCAAAACATTTAAGGCAACACAAAAATTTAAAGATGTCTTATCAGTTCACATAGATGACATTAAATTCCAGAAAAGTAATCATAGAACACAGCAGGAGTTGATCTCAAGAATATTAATGAAGAAAATGGCATAATTAATATTCTCAAAGTCCCGCATGTAATATTTCTATTTGGGCACAGCTAGCAAAGATGTCAAAACTGCAAACTTTGAATTTGAGAGATTTTATTTTAGTTTTGCAAAATATGTGGAACATGACAATAGTTTTAAAAGATAAAACAAAAACCCCTTATTCAAAATAAATATTTTGTTATTTGCATATAGTTTGAAGATTTCATTCAATATAATGCATTATCAATGTTCAATCCTTACACATCTAGTTCCAACAAGAGAAATTAGCTCTATTCCTCCCAGGTTCTCCTCTTACGAACAAAATGTCCTGGATATAACATAATAAACAACCATAGGCAGACTCTGAAAGTTAGAAAGAAGAAGGTAGAGTGCCTAGGGGCTTAGGGACTTGAGGAATGACATAGTAAACACTCTGGCTATTTTTCCTTCCACATATCCTAGACAGAGTATCATAGAAGCTTGCAGCCTGAAACTAACACACACACACACACACACACACACACACACACACACATACACACACACACACCTTCAAGAAAAGCCTTTTCTTCTGAGCTTAAATATGTGAAAATGGTGGCCTAACAAACAGAAACCCCTTTGGTACTACGAACCGTGTTCTAAATCCACCCACCAAAATAACAATCATACCTTATTTATGGTTGGGTAAAGTCAGGCAAGCCACACATTTTCTTGGTAGAAGCAGGCAATAGTAGACTTCTTCCACTGGGTGGTGCTGGCCAGCTGAGTGGAGGCTGTCTTTCTGTGGAAGTAGACGGTACAGGAATTCTAGGCTAGAGTAGTATCATGGAGTGTGGTGATAAGCTGACTCTTTAGTCTCACTCTACTGCAATGAAACTTGCAAAGAGGAGCCAATAACCATTCTACTTCCCCATGCCTCTGCACACTGTCAGAGGCTCCAACTGTGAGCTGAACCTTAGCATCCACTCTGGAAAAGACACTGACAGAGTAAATAATTAATTTTTGCAGTGTGCTTTTATGCTGAAAAATAGAATAGTCAACCCATTAAAATTCTATATCATTTCTAAGTTAAATCTAAAATAATTTTTATATCCTATTTTGAACAGTTTTCATTGAAGATATCAAAAAAATGTTTTGGTGGAATATTCTGATTGATTGACTGCCTGATGACACTTTGCAGGTCCTATGAACTGTAGCCTGCCCGTCTCCCCAATCCATGGGATTCTCCAGACAAGAATATTGGAGTGAATTGCCATGTGCTCTGCCAGTGAATCTTTTAGACCCAGGGATCTCACCTGAGTCTCCTGCATTGCAGGCAGATTCTTTACCACTGAGCCAATTGGGAAGCCTTGATATCTCTTTAAGAAGCATTTTTTAATATAGCATTTCAGTTCAGTTCAGTCACTCAGTCGTGTCCAGCTCTTTGTGACTCTATGGACTGCAGCACACCAGGCCTCCCTGTCCATCACCAACTCCTGGAGCTTGCTCAAACTTGAGTCAGTGATGCCATTCAATGATCTCATGCTCTGTTGTCCCCTTCTCTTACTTCCTTCAATCTTTTCCAGCATCAGGGTCTTTTCCAGTGAGTCAGTTTTTTGCATCAGATGGCCAAAGTATTGGAGTTTCAGCTTCAGCATCAGTCCTTCCAAAGAATATTCAGGACTGATTTCTTTAGGATTGACCAGTTTGATCTCCTTGCATTCCAATGGACTCCTAAGAGTCCTCCAACACCACAGTTCAAAAGCTTGCATTCATTATTTTGTTTACAAGAATCTCTTTAAAATTTTTGAACTACTTGTACCAGTTCAATGTATCGGTTCAGTTCAGTTCAGTTCAGTCGCTCAGTCGTCTCCAACTCTTTGCGACCCCATGAATTGCAGCACGCCAGGCCTCCCTGTCCATCACCAACTTCCAGAGTTCACCCAAACTCATGTGCATGGAGTCGGTGATACCATCCAGCCATTTCATCCTCTGTCGTCCCCTTCTCCTCCTGCCCCCAATCCCTCCCAGTATCAGGGTCTTTTCCAGTGGTGTCAAAACTAACAAATAGCTGTAGCCAAACTTTGTAAACATATGAGTTTTCAGAAACTATATGCTACCAGATGGGAGACTGTGTGTTCTCCACATGGTAATTAGGTCCTAATGTCTACTCGTAAGGCAGACATTTCTTATAAGCAGAGTTACTCATTGGCACACCTTTAAATAATTCATAAAGTATATTTAGGGCCATCTAACAACAAGTCTTCCCCACTTGCTTTTTTTTTTTTTTTCTTTTGCCAGCAACAGAATAGATCACAGCTTGTTGGCTGAGCCCACTGTGGAGTAGCTTGGTTTTGGAGACATGCACAAAATTTTCTACAGTTTCTTTAAATACTGGAATCTCATTCAGGAAAGTGAGAATATCACACTATGAGAGACGCAGGGGACTGAGTTGAACTAAGACAAAGCCATGTTAACATCTCCCATCTCATTTTTATGCCACGGCATATGCTCACTGAATAAAATAATTCACAAATCACTTTAAGTACTTGTCTGTATTACATTACTACTTTCCTCCCTCACACTCTCCTTTATTTCCTCTCTGGTTTCTTAATATATATCTGTCATGCTTCTGAATTAAGTGTGTGGATCATCTAGCCTTAAACTTAGCTGTTTTATTTTTTAATGTATGGCAAGTACAGTCCAATTTTTTCATAAAGTACTATTTTTATCTCATTATTCTGGTGGTACCTAGTCAACTGAACATAGAGTTACTACATCGTTACCATTTGGAAAAATGGAGTCCCATTATCTGAAAGCTGTCTTTTAGAACAACATTATTTTTTTTCCCAATGGTAATGAATGTAAATTTTAATGAACTAAAGATAAACACATGGTTTATGTATCAATGTTTTTCCTCAGTGCTGTTCCTCTCCCAACCAAAGTTTTCCACATGGGCAAGGAGGCAGCTGGAACATAAACATTAGGGGGGATACAAGGAATGGTGAGAAAGGGAATGGAAAACATTATCTGCACAAACCATATCTTTAGGCAGGTCTGTGACAATTTCACTAATGTTGCTTATTGTTTTTCTCTCCACTAATTCCATGCAGAACTTGTTTCATTACATTTTGGAGCCCATGAGCTCACAGAAAGTTACAAGACAGAAGATACACATTTAAAAAAAATGAAGGCAAAAGGTTCACAGCACATTTTTTTATTTTTCCAGAAACAATGTTATCAATATCAATATTTTGATATTTCTTGGACAGTTACTCATGCTTCTAATGCTCCTAAAATAATCTAATTTTCATTAGCCCAGGAGCTTCTATGTCTGAACCCACTGTTTTTCTCCTTGTGTAAAGAAGCAGTATGTAAATAGGCCATCAAACTACCTCATCCGTGTGTTTATCATGTTTGTCATTTAGCAAAATCAGTAGCAAGGATTTATATTTTCATACAGCTTTTCAATAAAAAATTACAATTGAATATGTAAGCACAGAGGTGTTTGGCCAATCACATGACAAGAATTCACTAAATAACAACAGCAAGTTGCCAGGAAAGCAAGACAATTGTAATTTCCAAATCTTATATTGAAAAATTGACATTAAAGAAGCTTTAGTATAGATGAATGACAAGATGACCTCAACTAAGTTTTTTTTTCCAATTATAAAAATTTGCAATAATAATGCAGAAAAATGTTTATTATAATTATATATTGAACTTTGCTCTCTCCTTTAATCATATTTTCTAAATCTATTTTCATAAGATCTCTGTTTGACAGGTACTATTATATTTATGTTATATTAAAAGAAGCTGCATCAGAGAATTTAGTAATTTACTCAAGGACACACACTATTGAAATATAAAAGATGTGAAGTCAAGCAAAGCACTAGGATATAGAATTCACATGTTTAACCATAATATTTATTTAATATACATTTAACTCTTTTAGTATATTAATATTCTAAACTTTTGTTTTATCTCTTTATCTCTGCCTCAATTTTTAGTAAAATTTATACTCCTTGGAAGGAAAGTTATGACCAACCTAGATAGCATATTTAAAAGCAGAGACATTACTTTGCCAACAAAGGTCCGTCTAGTCAAGGCTATGGATTTTCCTGTGGTCATGTATGGATGTGAGAGTTGGACTGTGAAGAAGGCTGAGCGCTGAAGAATTGATGCTTTTGAACTGTGGTGTTGGAGAAGACTCTTGAGAGTCCCTTGGACTGCAAGGAGATCCAACCAGTCCATTCTGAAGGAGATCAGCCCTGGGATTTCTTTGGAAGGAATGATGCTAAAGCTGAACCTCCAGTACTTTGTCCACCTGATGCGAAGAGTTGACTCATTGGAAAAGATTCTGATGCTGGGAGGGATTGGGGGCAGGAAGAAAAGGGGACGACAGAGGATGAGATGGCTGGATGGCATCACTGACTCAATGGACGTGAGTCTGAGTGAACTCATGGAGTTGGGTGATGGACAGGGAGGCCTGGTGTGCTGCTATTCATGGGGTCGCAAAGAGTCGGACACGACTGAGCAACTGATCTGATCTGATACATTTAAAATGTGCTATTATAAGTTATTTAAAAATTTCATTAGTTATAATTTGATTTTAAAACTAGTTAAATAAATATAAATGTGGGGGAAATGTTTCTGTGTATAAAAATTACATTTCTATTGTTATTTTTAATATTTGTGAAGAGTAGTAAGCATGAAGGCAAATAAATAGATGGGGGAAAAGTGGAAACAGTCTCAGATATCATATTCTTGGTCTCCAAATACAGTGTGGACAGTGACTGCAGTCACAAACTTAGAAGACTCTTGCTCCTTGGATGAATAGCTGTGACAAAACTAGACAGTGCTTTAAAAAGCAGACACCACTTTGACAACAAAGGCTACGGTTTTTCCAGTAGTCATGTATGGATGTGAGTTGGACCATAAAGTAGCCTGAGCACCAAAGAATGAATGCTTTCGAACTGTGGTGCTGGAGAAAACTCTTGAGAGTCTCTTGAACTGCAAGACGATCAAACAAGTCAATCTTAAAAGAAATCAGTCCTGAATATTCATTGGAAGGACTGACGCTGAAGCTGAAACTTCAATACTTTGGCCAACTGATGTAAAGAGCCAACTCATTGGAAAAGACCCTGATGCTAGGAAAGATTGAAGGCAGAAGGAGTAGGGGACGACAGAAGATGAGATGGTTGGATGGCATCACTGACTCAGTGGACATGAGTTTGAGCAAATTCAGGGAGATAGTGAAGGACAGGGAAGCTTGGAGTGTTACAGTACATGGGGGTCACAGAGTCAGACACAACTGAGCAACTGAACAAGTAAGCATGGGATCAGCTGTATATTCTTTTGTAAAATTAGTTTCAAATGCTTTGTAATATTAATTCAGACACTCCAAAAGTCAAAAGAACCACACAGAATGTATATTTTATACATTCCATAGATTAATGAGAAAAACATGTTTTTTAAGACTGAAGTAGCTGTCATCCTCCTCCCCCATCACCCATATTCTAATTCTGTATCCCTGGGTTGGGAAGATCCCTTGGAGGAGGGCATGGCAACCCACTCCAGTATTCTTGCCTGAAAAATCCCATTGACAGAGAAGCATGGCAGCTATAGTCCATGGGGTTGCAAAGAGTTGGACACAACTGAGTGACTGAGCACACATGGTCAAAATACAATATCACATTAATTTAGGACCTTGATACTAGCCTCACTGCAAAAAGCACTCAAGGTGTTTTAAACACGCTAGATACTGATTTGCCCAAAAACAGATCAAGAAAGTGGAGAATATGTGCTTGTATTGGAGGGGGATAAGGAAGGAAGCGACATAAAACCTTACCCTAGTGACCTAAAGATGACAGAGAAAACAATGTACATTACCTTCTTGAAAAAAATTCAGAATCAATGCAAAAGAAACAAGAGTCAAAAAAAGTGAGCAGCACATTTTATGTTAATCTCGCTATACATAAATACAAATAAACCAATATTAAAATTTCAAGATCAAATAAAACTCTGCATGTAGCAGTAAAAAAATAATTGAATGGACAAAACATTTCCCAACATCATAAATGATAAGTGAAAGTATTTTTAAAAGTTCCTTACCATTTCAATGTGCGTGGGTATGTTGTTGAAAGCTTCCCATTTATGGCCCACACTGCAGATGGTGACTGCAGCCATGAAATTAAAAGACACTCCTTGGAAGGAAAGTTATGACCAACCTAGATAGCATATTTAAAAGCACATTACTTTGCCAACAAAGGTCCGTCTAGTCAAGACTATGGTTTTTCCAGTGGTCATGTGTGGATGTGAGAGTTGGACTGTGAAGAAGGCTGAGCGCCGAAGAATTGTTGCTTTTGAACTGTGGTGTTGGAGAAGACTCTTGAGAGTCCCTTGGACTGCAAGGAGATCCAACCAGTCCATTCTAAAGGAGATCAATCCTGGGTGTTCTTTGGAAGGAATGATGCTAAAGCTGAACCTCCAGTACTTTGTCCACCTGATGCGAAGAGTTGACTCATTGGAAAAGATTCTGATGCTGGGAGGGATTGGGGGCAGGAGGAAAAGGGGACGACAGAGGATGAAATAGCTGGATGGCATCACTGACTCGATGGACGTGAGTCTGAGTGAACTCCGGGAGTTGGTGATGGACAGGGAGACCTGGACTGCTGCAATTCATGGGGTCGCAAAGAGTCGGACACAACTGAGTGACTGGACTGAACTGAACTCAACTGAACTGAGTTTGGGAAATTGTGCCTACTATGCCATCCATTTGCAAGGACAGAAATTAAATGTGATATATAACTTAAGAAAAATGCAACAATAAAAATAAAAATGCTAGGAAGCATCATGAAACTGATAAAAATGTACCTCAAAACTTCATCCCTGTTTGTCTCTTTGTACGTCTGCTTCTGCTTTGCTCTTCACTTTCACTCAATTATTTTTATGTATTTTTCTTCTCACCGGGTTCTGGAACTCTTCATTTTTCTAGTTGATACATCAGTAAATAAAGATAACACCTCCTCAAAGCTTTGTATCTGACAAGCCAAGACACCAAATTTTATCTGTATCCTTGCTTCAGAATTTTTGTTGAGAACTCTGTTTCATCTTAGGAAAGCTTCCCAACAATGACAGATGTCAGGAAAATATTGAAAGTATCTGAATAGGAATAGAAGCAAGGAGGAAGGGCAAAGCCTGGAAAAGTTGTGCCAGGGAGATAAAGCCATTGTTTGCTTGCAAACTTGTCATCAGATAACCAACACAGGAACTAATGTTTGCACACACACTCTGGTCACCCCAAGTTCATTTTTAGACATACCTCTCTCTATCTATTCCAGGCTTCCCTGGTAGCTCAGACAATAAAAAATCTTCCTGCAATGCAGGAGACCGGAGTTCAATCCCCAGGTCAGGAAGATCCTCTTGAGAAGGAAATGGCAACCCATTCCTGTATTCTTGCCTGGGAAATCCCATGGACAGAGGAACCTGGAGGCTACAGTCCACGGATCAAAAAGAGCTGAATACGACTGAGCAACTAAGCATGGCTATCCATCCCATTCAGGATATACAACACAAAATGCAAAACAATCTAAGGGATTGTCCAAGTATTGCAACCAGAGGAATGAGATGTGGCCACTGTTGTGTGCATTTATACACACTTGTTTTCGTTTTTACTCTGATGGTTCTGTTGTCTTAATGATTCTATTTTACAAACATCAAGTACCAATAGGCATGTACAGATGGATTGCTTAAAACTTTCATATTTACTATATTGGGAGATAAATAGCAACTTTGCAATGGCCTTTATGATAGAAGATAAATTAAATGGCTAATGGCTGTGATGTAAATGAAAGAAGTAACAAAATCAGATAAATTCTTGTTTCCTCCCTTTCATAAAATAAATAAGATATTAGGGGAGAATATCTAGTTGTTTCTTATTTTGCCTTTGTTGACTATTTCTATACCTAGCATTTTCCATAAAAAGTAACATGAACAATCTCTTGTTTATCATATTTGGCACTCTGTTGGACTTGTGACACTCTTAAGTAAACATCAGTTGATGTTTTATATTATCTATTTTATATTATGGGGTTGTGTGTGTGTGTGTGTGTGTGTGTACTAAGTCACTTCAGTTGTGTTCTACTCTATACTACCCTATGGACTGCAGGCTGCCAACCTCCTCTGTCCATGGGATTCTCCAGGCAATAATACTGGAGCAGGTCCCCATGCCCTCCTCCAGGGGATATTCCTGACCTGGGGATTGAACCTGTTCTTTTACATCACCTGCATTGGCGGGTGGGTTCTTTACCACTAGCACCACCTGGGAAGCTTAAGTTATTAAAATTACATTTCACAAACATTCCTTAATCATGATCTTTAAATCTCCCCAGTTGCTGAAACTATTATCCATAGCTGGGATGTGTGCTCTAAGTTACTTAATTTAGGCTGGCAATCCAGATTTTATTTTCATCATTCATCATTTTATCTTTCCATGAAATATTGCTCCAAAAACATGAATTTAAAGTTTGTAAACAGATTTTTTTTAATGATATGACTAAGTATTTGTCTTTGAAATACTGCCACAAACTTCAACATGTTTTCCAATCCAATGCTGTTTAAACTTAGTGCAAAAATAAACATAGGGCAGTTGGGATGGACTGTAGCCCTCATTAGAATCATTGGAGGGAGTTTAGAGAGGATTGGTTTCCCAGGTAGCTCAGATCATAAAGAATCTGCCTGCAATGTGGAAAACCTGAGTTTGATCCCTGGATTGGCAAGATTCCCTGGAAAAGGGAATGGCAACCAGCTCGGTCTTCTTGTCACTGAGAATTTTATGGACGAATGAGCCTGGCAGACTACAGTCCATGGGGTCACAAAGAGTCAGACATGACTGAGCAACTAACATTTCAGTTCATTTCAGTTCAGGCACTCAGTCATGTCTGACTCTTTGCTACCCCATGGGCTGCAGCACACCAGGCTTCCCTGTCCATCATCAACTCCCAGAGCTTACTCAAACTCATGTCCATCGAGTTGGTGATGCCATCCGACCATCTCATCCTGTCGTCCCCTCTCCTCCTGCCTTCAATCTTACAGATGAGTTAAGTTGTCATCACTTCTGAGGTTGTCCAAAGGTACCTTCATCCCAAAGCAAAGGGTTTCAGGGTTTTTTGTTTGTTTATTTTTAGCAACCATTCTAATTTTAGGTTTAAAGATGCTTTATGGCATTGATTCACCAAAGTTCATGGTTATCTGAGTCTTTTGTCTTTTTTTTTTTTTTTATTAAGGTAAGTAGCTATTTCTAAAAGGCTCCTCATTTAGCCATCACGTATTTACTCTATTATGCCATAAACATTTCAACGAGGTGCACTGGGGAGTGGTGTTTCTCTGTCTTCAATCCTTCCTGAAGGTGAAATTTTTAGAAAAGGGGTTCAAAACCAATGACACTACAGTGGCTGACTACAGTCTTTGTTTAAAAAAAAAATAGATAGATACTGTATTAATCAGGGTTCTCCAGAGAAAAAGGATCAACAGAATGTGCATTATATATAAAGAGAGATTTTTTTTTTTTTTTAAGGACCTGGCTTATATGATTCTAAAGGCTGGCAGGTCCAAAATCTACAGGGTAGGCTGACAGACTGGAGAAGGTGAAAAGTTGATGCTACAGTTCCAGCCTGAAGGCAGACCACAGGCTGAACCACATCTCCTTTGGGAAATCTCAGTCTTTTTTCTCTTAAGGTCTTCAACTGATTGGATGAGGCCCACCCATGTTAAGAAGGGTAATGTGCTTTACTCAAGAGTTATTGACTTAAATGTTAAACTCAACTGCAAAACACCTTTGTAGTGACACTTAGACTGGGGTTTAACAAAATATCTGTGTATCATAGCCTAGTCAAATTCATATGTGAAATTAATCATCGCAGATGTTAAGTAATATAATTCTCAAATATTTTATCTTAGAATTTCAAAGCACTTGACAACTGTACCCATAACCTCCATGAAATTGGTATTGTATGTTTTTATAGTTGTTTAAAATAAAGAAGAAAAATGTATCTTTTTTAGCATAAAACTTAATATAAATTCCTGAGGCTAGATTTACTGTCTAAATTACATGCACAGACTGATAGAAAATAAAACAGTTGTTTCCATGTTCTTTATCTTTCATAATCTGTTACTGAAGAGATTTTTAGTTTCAGAATCTGTTCCAGCATAGAAATATGGCCAAAGGGCTTGTGTAAAATAACCATTAAAATATAGAAAAGTGACATCATTCTTATTATAAAAGGAAACTTCACCCATCTCTTGGTCCAGAAAAATGCCTGCCTTACTGGGCTTCACTAATGGCATAAGCTAGATTCTATTATGATCCAGTGCAACATAACTCCCTCAACTTTCCCAATTGCCCAGAATTCACCTGGAACTAATGGCTAATTCTACCCATTTAAGTTTGTTTCCACTACTATCTCCAAGTAATGTCTGCCAAGATTAAATCTATTCAAATTCAGGACAACAGGGCAAAAGAAAACCTCCTTGGTCTATAACAATGATTTTTTTGGTCTTTCCATAGTACATAATTTACTATCCTCAAAGGTAATAAATCTCAATATGCTGTTTCAATGTTTAGAATCACATCCACTGGAAATATCTTAAAAATTTTGACCAAGTCAGAATACTGTAGAGGAAGACTGAATCAATATTTCTTTAATTAGCATGAAAAGAGAGTGAGGTATTTTAGGTTTTTCTTTCTGCAGTGCATACTTTTAATATATGTCTACAATTTCAGTTCCAACTACACACTCACCTTCCACCTTGCTCTAAAGATATTTTAATGTGGAGACATGATTGAACAATTACATAAGATTTTCATTTAATTATGCTATAATGTCCATCTCTTCATTTTGTATTTGCCTGAAAGTGGCCTCTTCTTTATTTAGTGGAAACAGTTTAACTTGTTCAAATTAAGAAATTATTCCTTCTCTTACATTTTATCTTTTTCTCAGTGACACTGATTTGATAGCTTGCAAAGTTAATTATTTTTCAACTCCTTCTACATTATCCTTCAAGGGCTTAATGCTAAATTCTAGAATTTTCCTGTGACAGGAGTTAGCATTCTTAATAGGATATATGTATTGCTTCTGGTATTTAGGAGAGAAGCGGCACTGTGTACAAAAAGCTCTGAGACCTTCTCACTGAAAAGAGTCAAAAGCTGATTCTACTTCTCGAAAATTTCATTTTCTTCCTGCCTCTTCCTTTTTCTTCTTTTTCTCCCAGATCTGGAGAGTACCTTAATGCTTTCAGTCAAGCTACTAAGTTGGGACTTCCTGCTGAAATTCTTTTCTGGCCAGTAAAAAGGCAGACATGGCATGGAAAGGTATAATCTAGATCCTTCTAGGATGTATTTGCACAGGAGTGACTTAGTTGTGACCACTGTGGAAGTCAGGGGTCGTTAGGTAGCTCTGATAGATGAAGCGGCCAGACAATTCTTCTAGGTCTGCCAGGGCTGAGCCTTGGACAAAAGTAGTACATATAATAATACCCCCTTCATCAGGGACTGCCTCTCTAGAGCTGAAGAGACAGCAAGACATGGACATTCCCCTGACCTCGGAAACTAGTTTTAAGTTTCACTGGCCTGATATGCTGACAGCAGGAACTGAAATCTTCTTTAATGTCTTTCTTCTTAGCTCTGGAGGTAGCTGCCAAGAAGGATCCCCAATTTGAAGATCTTTCATACGTCGCCCATCTAAGGTTAACGTCAGTGATTTTCTCTTTCAGAAAGTAGCCACAGATCCAAGCAAGCAAGCAATCATACCTTTATAATTTAGACATCTAAAGAATGTCACCTTAACCAATGACAGACTGATGATTTAGAGCAGATGGCTCAGGTGCTTAGGCCCAAGACTGCAGAGGAGCTTCTGAGCTTCATATGGCACAGAGGACAAAGACCTCAGCACAAACCTGCATGCTTGGGTCATGCATCAGAGGTGCACACTTAACCACTACAATGATTAGCATTCCTCCATAAAGGGCCACTATGGTCTTTTGAAGATCATTATAAACACACACAATGGCAACCCACTCCAGTACTCTTGCCTGGAAAATCCCATGGATGGAGGAGCCTGGTGGGCTGCAGTCCATGGGGTCGCTAAGAGTCAGACACGACTGAGAGACTTCACTTTCACTTTTCACTTTCACGCATTGGAGAAAGGAATGGCAACCCACTCCAGTGTTCTTGCCTGGAGAATCCCAGGGATGGGGGAGCCTGGTGGGCTGCCGTCTATGGGGTCGCACAGAGTCAGACACGACTGAAGCGACTTAGCAGCAGTAGCAGCAGCATAAACATACACACACACACAATCCAATCCAATCAAACTGTGCCATTGGAAACTGAAAATGAATTCAACCACAACCTACAGAGAGAAAATCCTGCTTCCACTGCTTGTACCTTTGTCTCACTTCAGTCTATCTCCGAAAGTACATCAGATTAATTGAATTACAGTACATCAGATTAATTGAATTAAAACATTTCCTGTTAATATTCTACCCCAGCGATTTTCAAAATGTGGTCACTGGGTCCATCAACAGATTCTGGTGTTATACCCCTGACCTACTGAATCAGAAAGTCTGGAGGCAGAAACTCATCAATCTGTATTTTTGCAATCCTTACAAAGATTCTGTTGCACCTAAATTTTGACAGCGAAGGCTCTACATAAAATCTTGCAGTGGCTTTCTCAGAGTCAAAATCAAAGTCCTTGTGATGGTCTAGGACCTAAGGATCCTTTTTATCCTCTCATACTTTTTTTCCTGCTTGTTAACTTCAGATACACTGCTTTCTTGGCTGTTCCTTGAGTGAAACAGATTCTCTAACATCTTTTTACATTGTAACTTTTCTTTCCTTTGTCCAATACCTTGCTTGCCCTAGTGATTCTTGTACTTAAGTACACATGGAATGTCACTCGTCCAGTGAGTCCTTTTAGATTCTTTGCCTAAATTCTTTGCCTCACACCTCCACTGAGAATCTCTCTCCCTAGCTTACTTATTTTTAGCCTAATTGTCTGCTTCCTATATTAGATTCTGAGAGCTGAGATTGTGGAAAGCAGTTTTTTGTATGGTTGCTTGTTTTTCGTTGCTTGGTTCACTTCTGAGACCCATGAACATCCAATTTTTCATGCAACAATCAATATACTGGTGTGGAACAACTGAATGAAAAGAATATTTTAAGTAGAAAATTACATGAAATTCTTCATAATCTATATCCAGTAAAATTTGTAAAAATTAAAAGGTTATATATTTACTTTGTAGCATGATGTCCTGTTTTTTGGATTATATGATCCTTATATTATGGGCTTCCCTGGTGGTTCAGTGGTAAAAAAAAAAAAAAAAAAAAAAAAACCCACCTGCAATGCAGGAGACACAGGAGACGTGGGTTTGATCCCTGGGTTGGGAAGATCTGAAATGTATAATATGAAGTGAAGTGAAAGTGTTAGTTTCTCAGTCGGTGTCTGACTGCAACTCCTTGGACTGTAGCCCACCAGCTCAGGTCTATGGAGTCACAAAGAGTCAGACATGACTGAGCAACTAACATTTTCACTTCATTTCATACTTATGCATTTTACAAGTGTACACTTCATTGCAAATTTATGTTTTCTACTTGAAATTTTAGAGAGATTGATTTCAATATATTTATGTTGGTTTAACTATTGCCCATGAAAGTCATTATGTTTATAATATTTTATGTTTTATCCTTCATTATTCCTATGTTTTATTCTATATCTTTCCTTCTTAATATGAAAGATAAACATGAAAATTTTCTCACTTTTTTCAGAATTTCTTAAGCAATATTGGAATCATAATGGACTTCTCATTCTATTTATTTAAAAATATATAGAACATTTCCCATAGTAGAGCAAAACATATCTTCCATTTTGTAATTATTCTAAAGTCAATTTTCACTTACATTTTCAAACTTCTTTATTTCATATTTTGGAACCTGATCATTTCATTGCCATATGTTGGAGGAAAGGAGCTCCCTGCAGAGAATTTGATGGTGTTTTCTTGGTCACTAAATACCTATTTCTCACATTGGGGATTATTAATGATTTTCTTTCATAATTCTCATCATTTCTGCACTTTTACAAAATTTATCATGAGCAGAGAGAGATGTGTGAATTCATTTACTCTTTTGTCAGTTTTTATTCAAATTAATTTGTTGCTGTTCAATATGGGTGCTCTCTTATTTTGGGGGATGATAGCATATTTGTAGTCTTTTTTCTCCCAGTTTTATGAAAGAAATTTCACAGAAAAGCTCATCCTTTGTAACTACTTTTCCCAAAGATTTTTAAAAATTTTACTTTTGAAATATGTGAAAGAAGGAATGAATAATGGGGTGGATGGTCAGCTCCATTTCTTTACGAGCATTAAATTTTACGAAAACAACAGTGGCCCAGGATGGTCGCCGTGGGGAATTACATTATTTCAAATTTTTTAGTAAAATCATTTTAACTGTAAGTATAGAGAATGGGAAAGTCTTTTCTTGCTAAACCTTTAAGAATAAAACCTTTCATTTGTTCATTTATTAAGCAAAATCTTTGGGTTACAGAAAGTTTTAAGTATAAATGATTTTCTTTGATTAAAAGTTAAACATAAAAAAGAATAGGTATTTTATATAATAACTCTGAGGCCCTGGGATTTCAGTTATATAAATATATGAATTATTTATCTGTTTTTTCTTTTGTAACTTCAATAAGTAGGTGACCCTAGTCAAAGGGTCAACTTTTCTCCAGGGTCACTACAGAATTTCTAGAAGTATTACTATTAGTTGTTACTATTAATTCCTTTTTATTACTTCTGTAGATATTATCTGTCTGAACTTTTCTACTTAACAAAGTGAGCCTTGCCAGTTTATCAACTCTGGGTTTATCTGAAGGATAAGAGAAAAAAAAGAGAGAAACTCAAAATATGGAATATAGCAATTTTCACCCCATTCCCTCAGTTTTACTCAAAATACTCTCATGGGTAACCCAAACAGTCATGATACTTCCCATGTGGATAATTATTTTACGACTGAAAAATTTTTTTTCATAAGAACTATATTTATCAAACAACAATTTTTGCATAAAAAATCTAAATAGTCTAATTTTTCTCTACAGTTTTTTGAAATGTGCTGCTGAACTGCCTGTTCTCCAACTGCTTAAATTATAACCTGCTAAACTTTTCTTAAGTGAGTATGTGCTGAACTTGATGTATTTATGGTTCAGATTTTCTGAAAACAGGATTTTTATCATCAACGAAGAAATGATAGATGAAATGTCTACTTTTACACATAAAATAATTCCTACAATAATCAGTAGTGTAAAGAATAAGCTAACTTCTTTAAACAACGAGTTTAACATTAAGTGTACATTTTGTTTATAATTAAAATTTAAAATGTAATAAAATTATTTTTTAAAGATAGAATTATACTACCTATAGTTATAATCATGGCAGCTGACCCCATTACTTCATGGCAAATAAAAGGGGAAAATATGGAAGTAATAACAGATTTCCCCTTCTTGGGCTCTAAAATCACTGTGGATAGTGACTGCAGCCATGAAATCAAAATACATTTTCTTCTTGGCAAGAAAGCTATGACAAACCTAGACAGTGTATTGAAAAGCAGAGGCAATACTCTGCTAACAAAGGTCCGTATAGTCAAGGTATGGTCTTCTCAATGGTGCTGAAGCTCCAGTATTTTGGTCCCCTGATGTGAACACCTGGCTCATTGGGAAAGTCCCTGATGCTAGGAAGATTGAGAGCAGGAGGAGAAGAGGGCATCAGAGGATGAGTTGGCTGATGCAATGGATATGAACTTGGGCAAACTTCGGGAGATGGTGAAGGACAAGCAGACCTGGCATGCTGCAGTCCATAGGCTCTGAAAGAGTCGGACATGACTGGGTGACTGAGCAACAACATAGTTATAATTGCTAGACCTAGTGATTATTTTCAAGACTTTTGAAAAATTAGATTTACATGGACTATAGCACTAGAGACAAAACTAATGAAGTGATGTAAATAAAAAGATTAATTGGCAGCATGCATGGACCACAAAATGAGGACAATTATCAACTTACAAGGAATAACAACCAATATACAATGGGTATGATTACCCTAATTGAATGTACCTAAGTTACTAAAATATTAGAGAAAAGCTGCATGAAAAGCATTTTAGTTTTGATGTTAGAAGAAGGCTCTATAAGGAGATGACATGTGAGCCAATGAGGGGATAAGGGCATGTGACAGCATGTGACTCAAATCCCATGACAACTCAGGTTCTTGGGGAGAGGATTCCAGGCAGAGAAAAGAGTGATAGCAAAGGACCTAAGTTGGGAAGGATTCTAATGAAACATGATACTGGGTTTTTTAGCATAGAGTGGCAAATATTTTATTTCCTTCCATTTTTATGCTATTTCTGTTGTTTTTGACATTAATTTGAAGAATTATGAGTTTTACCCTTAACTAATAGTAACTATCTAAGGGTATTTTTCTTTTTTCTGAGCACAAACTTAACTATGTCACATGGGTTTTACTGTGTAGTGAATTTTTTATAATTTTCTTATCTGTAAAATAAATGCCATAGTAGTTTTTATCTTGTAGGAAAGTTATAAGAATTAAATGATTGAGGGACAGAAATATAGCAATTACTCAACATACATTAGCTACTTCTCCTTATTTCTCTTATCTTTATTATTATTCTTAATGATATCCATGTTTTATTATGAATTCTTTGTGCATTATCATATATTATTTGATTTTGTTCTGTTTTGTGCACTCCAGCGACTTAGAGATTATGTTCTTATATTTGTGTTTCATAATTTACAGTCTGGATAGGATTCTTACTCCACTGTAACATCCACAAAATATATTAGAACACATATTTCCTTCTACATGCACTTTACTCTTTGTTATTTCTTGTTATTATCTCCACCTACACCACCCATTTTAACTTCATATATGTTTATGAAGATTACATTCTGTTCGGTAATGGGAGCTATTTAGAATTATCTCCATACTTAAATAGTTTATTATTGCTCATTTATTGCTTTAAAACTTATATTCAAAAGCTTAGTGACAACGGCAAACATTTGTATGCTTTGAGCTGCTGTGGGCCAGAACGTCAAGTGTGTTGCTGTGTGGTGATCTTGCCTATAGTTTATTATTTCTCATGAGGTTGCAGTCAAACTGCTGGTGGGTGCAATCTCCTTCCAGGGCTTGCCTGAGAGAAGCATTAGCAGGATTCAGTTCTTCAGGTTCTTAGACTGAGGCATTCCATTTCGCAAGGACTCAATTTCTCTCCATGGGGAATCTCCTCAGTGCAGCTCATGTCATGGCAGCTGCTTACTTTGGAGCAAGCAAATGAGAGACAGAAGCCAAAATGAAAGCCATTGTCTTTTTATAGTCTAATCTGGGAACTGATATCTGCCATATTCTGTTCCTTAGAAGGAGGTTAATAAATGCAGCCTGCACTCAAGGGAAGGGAATTCCATGAGGGAATGAATTCCATGAGGCAGGGACCAGCAAAGGGCCTCTTGCAGGCTGCCTGTGTCAGACAGATTCAGTGCTTCATTATTTATTTTTTTTTTTTTATGATTTCAGAGTCAACAACTTTGCATCACTTATATTTTGGTGTATCTTGTATTTGTCCCAATTTCCAACCATCAAATAGATTCTCCTATTCTGACATGTGTGGTTTGAGTTTTATGTTTTATGATTTATGATTTATGACTTATATTTGCACTCCCCCTCAAAAAAAAAGAAAAAAAGGATCATAGGTCTTATAATTCAGGAATCTTTGTCTATTTCAAAGGAGATCCAATGAGTCAATCCTAAAGGAAATCAGTCCTGAAGTTCACTGGAAGGACTGATGCTGAAGCTGAAACTCCAATCCTTTGTCCACCTGATGCAAAGAACTGACTCACTGGAAAAGACCCTGATGCTGGGAAAGATTGAAGGTAGGAGAAGAAGGGGACGACAGAGGATGAGATGGTTGAATGGCATCACTGACACGATGGACATGAGTTTGAGTAAGCTCTGGGAGTTCATGATGGACAGGGAAGCCTGCCGTGCTGCAGTCCACAGGGTTGCAAAGAGTCGGACATGACTGAGCAACTGAACTGAACTGAACTGCCTATTTCAAGATTCCTATCTGTTTTCCATCAAAAAAAAAAAAAAAAAGCCTGATACCTGAGTATTAAACAATTGGCTTAATCTTCCCTTGCAATAGAATTATGACAATATCATCTCCCTGTTTTATGGACCTTGAGGCTCAGAAAAATACTATCTCTACTCAGCCTCATTTTTCCAATGTGGATGATCTTTTTTACAGACACAGGCCAGTTATGTGCTTAAGATGTAGAAGGAGAGCAATGAACTGGGACATCTAGAAATTTCAACTTCCTTGGGTGACCTCAGACCAGTTTCTCCACAAGTCAGTGGTGACTTTTACCTTGGGGGCATATAAATGACAGCTAATATGGACTGCATGGTTATTAAGAGGTAGACATTGAGTTCAGTAACTATTCTAGATTATTTTCATTGCCATGAAAATTCTGCATGAGAGACACTATTTTCCTCCAATTTTTCCATAGGGATAAGAAACTTTCAATCTTTTATGCCAAATCCTTGAACCAGATATGCTTCTGTATCCAAAATATTTCAGAGAAGCAATGTAACCCATCAACTGTAATTTTGCCATAACTTGAATTATGTATAGCAGTATGTCTAATCAAACATAATAAAATATTAATATAGCTGAACTAAGATGTTTTGGACATATCCAGTAAGTAGAGTCAGTAGAGATCCTAAGTATCCTCATGGTAAATAGATTAAATTTTACCACCATATGTGTGCTATGTCACTTTAGTCATGTTCAACACTGTGCAACCCCATGAACTATATAGCCTGTCAGGCTGCTCTCTCCATGGGATTCTTCAGGCAAGAATATTGGAGTGGGTTGCCATGCCCTCCTCCAGGGGATCTTCCCAACCCAGGGATGGAACCCATGTCTCTTATGTCTTCTGCATTGGCAGGCAGGTTCTTTACCACTAGCACAATTTGTGAATCTCCACCAAATCAGGTGAGTTCAGTCGGTCATTCGTGTCCAACTCTTTGAGACCCCATTGATTGCAGCACACCAGGCTTCCCTGTCCATCACCAACTCCCGGAGCTTGCTCAAACTCCTGTCTATTGGGTTGGTGATGCTATCCAATCATCCCATCCTCTGTCATCCCCTTCTCATCCTTCCTTCAATCTTTCCCAGCTTCAGTGTCTTTTTCAATGAGTCAGTTCTTCACATCAGGTGGCCAAAGTATTAGAGTTTCAGCTTCAGCATCCGTCCTTCCAATGAATATTCAGGACTGATTTCCTTTGGGATTGACTGATTTGATCTCCTTGCTATCGAAGGGACTCTCAAGGGTCTTTTCCAACACCACAGTTCAAAAGCATTAATTCTTTAGCACTCAGCTTTCTTTATAGTCCAACTCTTATATCCATACATGACTACTGGAAAAGACCATAGCTAGCCTTGACTAGAGGGACCTTTTTTGGCAAAGCAATGTCTCTGCTTTTTAATATGCTGTCTAGGTTGGTCAAAGTTTTTCTTCTAAGGAGCAAGCATCTTTTAATTTTATGGCTGCAGTCACCATCTGCCAAATAAGACCATAGAAAACATACAAAATCTTTTGGCTCTCATAACCTTTGGATTTTGGAATTGTAGATGAGAGGATGTTGGCATATGGATTTATAGAGATATTATGCCCAAGGCTAGTAGTTGATAAGTTATTTTCTTGGGATTTCAAGTCATGTGGCCAAACTCAAAAATCACATTCTTAACTGCTATGCATCACTGTCTTAAAGATGCCTGCTGATCCTCAGTTTGGAGGATTTTCTTCCTTTTAGCCTTTCTCCCACCTGGAGTCAAATACTGTTTCTGACGTTTTTAAAAATTTCTTCCCTGGGATCTCACGTATGCTCAGTCACTTCAGTCATGTCCAACTCTTTGAGACCCTATGGACTATAGCTCACCAGGCTCCTGAATTCATGGAATCTCCAGACAAGAATACTGGAATGGGTTGCCATTTCCTTCTTCAGGGGATCTTCCAGACCCAGTGATGGAAGCTGCATCTCCTGCATTGCAGACAGATTCTTTACTACTGAGCCAATAGGGAAGTCCTGATAGTTCAGTGGTAAAGAATCCACCTGCCAATGCAGGAGAAACAAGTTTGGTTCCTGATCCAGGAACATCCCACAGACTATGGAGCAACTAAGCCCATGCACCACAACTATTGATCCTGTGCTCTAGAACACGTGAGCTGCAACTGCTAAAGCCCGCACACTCTAGGGCCCGCACACTTCAGCAACAAGAGAGGCCACCACAATGAGGATCCTGCACGCCACAACAAGAGAAACACCTGAGCAGCAATGATGATCCAGTACAGCTAAAAATAAATAAATACATAAATATATTTTTAAAATTTTTTAAAAAAGTTTGTTACACTGATCAATTTGCTAACCCTTTTAAAGTTAGGTTTCTTCATTCACAAATATGAATAATAATAACTTGCCTTGGAAATGACCTTCATGATATTAAATATGATAATCTATAAAAAGCACTTAGTCATATTTCTGATAAGGTTAGTGTTTAATGAAAATTTTCTTTAATTAATTTTATATTTTAATTCTGTGTATTTTTCTAATAAATAAGTGTTGCTAGCATAACTGGAAATCCTTGGCTTTTATCATACATGTGCTTAATAGAAGAATTTAGTAAGTGTGCTATGTGAAAAAAGGTTTTGTATGGATCCTATACAGCTAAAGTGTACAGTGTAGTCATGTAGACATGTAATTCCCCGTTCCTCCCTCTACCCTTTCTCTCTGTATCCACCTATGTGTAAGAAAGAGGTGAGCCTTTAAGCTTTGAAATAAGCAGTAAAGTAACCATAAAATCAAAATAAATTCTTCCCTTAGTAAAAGGAATTGAGGGGAGATATAACATAAACATATGCTTGTTGGACAAGGATAATAATATCTTTCTGACATGTGGATACTTTTTGACTTGTCAACAGCAGTTTTGAGTTCCCATCCATCTGCAAGATGTCCATTGCCTTCTTTAATATAATAATTGAAAATAAATTTTATCCTGGAGTTCACCACTATTCTAGAACACTTGTCATCAATGTGAATTCAAGGGCCACTTTGCCAGGCTGCATGGGGCAAAATAATTTAAAAAATAAATCAGTTGCTTACATATTCACAACATCTAAAGTATATGGACTGGTAGCTGGGACGTATTCCTTAAGTCTGGTCATCGTTCTAGGGAATTTAAACTAGCAACATATCCACCACTCTGTTCATCCCCACTCTTCTGATTAACTATTTCTTCTAAAATACTGCAATAGAAAAAAATGCAGTCTGAGTAAACGAAAATGGAGTAATCATGCGACAGTGTTACCTTCCCATGAATGGGTCTTTAAAGGACAGTTTGCAGTCTACTTTTCTTGGTGTGGTGAATGAATGCACAGCAAAAGAAGCTCAGCTTATTTCCCACTTAACTCCTCACACTGGCCAAGCTCACTAAATTTGGCTGGACAAAAAAGGACTCACTTTTGCAGTTCAACAGAAAATAACTACTTTATTTTGAACCAGTTGTTGATTTATGGCAATACACACAAATATACAAACACACTATGTAATAATATTTTTATCAATTGCTAGGCTCCACTCTGCTTCCTCTGCTTTAAAGTAGAATGGAGGGATATTTGTGATGCCTACAGTGGCAACAACCACGCTCCATTTTCCTGCAATGTTCAACCAAGTCTCCTAAAGCTCTTATCGCAGGAGGTAAATGGTCTGAATCCCAAGATACACTTGATCTAAATGGATCATTACTTGTCAAATTCCTGGCTAAGAGAAAGCCTTCATAATGACCTCCACACCACATGTGGATTCCACTAACACATCATTTTACAGAGAGTCGTGTGCTATTCCTGGTTCCTGGTTACAGGTTTAATAATAGGATACTGGGATGTAAGTTAAAGAAGTGTAATTAAAATTTGTATAAATAAATATGGTTGGGGAAATTAGTTCTAAACTAATCTTAAATTTGAAACATTTATTTTGTGTAGTAATCTTCACGTTTTTTTTATCTCTTTTGCTTAAAGTCAATACATTTAAAATATAAGAGAAAATAATATGAGTACTATAGACCTGCCACATAAAATTGTTAATGCTGAAATCTTTTCACATTTGATAGATGCATGATTTTATAAAATGTATACACTTTACTGACTGAAGTAAGGGAAACAATGAGTATTCTCATGCCCTTCCACTTTCCCTGAGAGGGTGACTCTTTGGAATCTCATTCATGGTTCTATAGTTTTATTATATACATATTGAACATAAATATATCACAGCAATGTTTGTAAATACAAATTTTAAAAACAAAATGAATACCTGTCTATGTGGAAATGAGTTTTCAAAAATTTGAGTATATATACATATAAAATTGTACATATTTGTTATAAATAAAAAATTGGTTTAGTAACAGATTCTTATATATTAATATTTATATATTATGTTGTACATAAATATTCATTATTAGCTAAACTTAGTTATGTCATATTATAAATATAACATTCCATATATAGTATAGTTGTATAGTAATATATAATTATCATAATGAAAAGATATAAAAAATATCAATGAACAATTATTAGTAACCATTACTATAAAATCATTAATATTGATATTATTTGCTATTATTTTACTATTGTGTTAATAACTATATACATTTCAATGACATGTACATCATTTTAAATATTCACAATACATCGAACTTTACTCTTAAAGAGTAGTGATATAGGAAAAATGCTTGCCAGATAGGCTAAAGCTGTCTGTTATAAAAGTATGGTTAGAGATTCCTTGAAAGCAAAGAAGTCTTTTGTAATGTCCTCAGAAAGTATTCTTCAGAATAACCATTAACTAAAACTATAAAATTATGTCACTAACAAAGAAGCACAATTAGAAAATGCTGACTGTAATACAACTATGCCATAGGGGAAAAACAATTAATTTGCTTTGCTTTCTCCAGTAATGTAAATTTTGCTGACAGGGAAGTATGATAGCAATTTTCCATCAACTAAATCTACAGTTTGCTTAGCAAAGCTAGAAATCATGTAATAATGTCCATCTGGGTTACCTCAGGGTTAAAGATTAAATATAACTTGCTAAATAAGTTGATCTATTCCTAAATGCTACCGATAGATTTTGCAGCTCTCTGGTTTCAGTTGTAATATCTCAAGGATGTGTGAAACAAAAATTAAAGAAAATATTTTCAATAGCATTTTCTATTATTTACTTGTGTATTTACCTGTTGATTAATGGAACAAATTTATAGGACTTGTGCTGTCAAATTTTAATTAAAAAGAAAAGGAACACAGTCATATTAACAAGCCTAGGGAAAAGTGCAATGTTTGTAATCAATGATTTTCTATACCAGAGAGAAAATCATGGTGACATGTATAACAAAATACCTGGCTACAGGTTCCAAATAAGTGGCCCTTAAATCTCTATAAATAAAAGGCATGTGTTCTGTTTCAATAATCAACTGTTATTTTTTACAACAATGGGTGACTGGTAATATTATAATATTATGATGTGTTTATATAAATGAAATGGCATTCTACATTCAGTTTTGCATCTCTCCTAAGAGGAGATTAATTGGGCTGCTGATTGTGCAGTATTTTGGCTCAGATTGGAACTTGGCCCAATGGCTCAGTGGGTTAAGAATCCATCTGCAATGCTGGAGACACAGGAGATGTGGGTTCAATCCCTGGGTCAGGAAGATCGATCCCTTGGAGGAGAAAATGGCAACCCACTTCAGTACACACGCCTGAAAAATCCCATGGACAGAGGACCCTGACAGGCTATAGTCCAAAGGATCACGGAGAGCTGGACACGACTGAGCACAAGTGCAAGACAAACAAGGAATGTGACCAAGGTGGTTAAAATCTCAAACGCAGCCAGGCTTTGTCGCAACAACTGCAATTTTTATTACCCAATCTAATCTGATTGGTGCTGTCTTGTCTTATGCATGTAACCCAGAAGCATGGCTAAAAGGAATTTTCTATTTGGAAGCAGAGTGAAAATTCTTGAGCTGTGTTAAACTTGAGCATCAGTGAAGTTCTTGTAGTTTTGGGCCGTAGAGTTGTGTTTCCCTTTGCTATGTATTTAACTTTATTTGCCGTCGGCTGTATAATTTTCTAAGAGTTCTGTACCTATATCCTTTTGATATTCCTTCTTGAAACCAGTATATGAAATATGTTTCTTTGCAACTAAAATCATTTATTAAACAGTGTTCTGTTTCCTTTATAGAAAAAAAGACCCTGAGTTTTAAATCAAATATCGTAAATGGGAGAAAATTCCAAGCCAGGAGTAGTTCTGTATTGTAGGCAAAAGAGAGCAGGAGGTGCAGATTTGGTATTTTCTGCGAGTCCCCTAGCTGCACTGTGTATGCAATGTGCTAAGTTATTTCACTTGTGTCCAGCTCTTTGGGACCCTATGCACCAGAGCCTGCCAGGCTCCTCTGTCCATGGGATTCTCCAGGACAGAATACTGGAGCAGATCACCATGCCCTCCTCCAGGGGATTTTCCTGACCCAGAGATCGAGCCCTGATCTCTTAGTCTCCTACATTGGCAGGCGGGTTCTTTACCAATAACGCCACCTGGGAAGCTGCATTATTCTCTTTTCATTATTTTCCCCTAAGGAAATTTGCCAGCCCCTTTGATATCCATACTTGGATGTTTGGTCTCAAAATATACTTCCATTTTGTAATATTGAATGGAAAATATTTAATGTTAAATTGTCCACATGAAGCATGTGTGCAAAGAGGAATTTTGTGTTCAAATATAAAAAAAAAAAAAAAAAAAAAAAAAACCTTTTTGAAAACTATCCTAGAGAATTATGCTTAGGATTAACATGTGAAAAATTTAAAGACATACCACAGAAGTGAAGTGAAGTGAAGTGAAAGTTGTTCAGTTGTGTCTGACTCTTCACAACCCCATGGACCATCCAGTCCATGGAGTTCTCTAGGCTAGAATACTGGAGAAGGGTACCCTTTCCCTTCTCCAGGGGATCTTCCCAACCCAGGGATCAAACCCAGGTCTCCCGCATAGCAGGCAGATTCTTTACCAGCTGATCCACAAGGGAAGCCCACATACCAAAGAATTTACCTTTAAATAGCATTATACTTACTCTAGAATTAACTCCATGTATATAATTTGACTCCATGTATATATTTATAGATGGAAAATTAAAAATGGGAAAATACAAATTATATATATATATACATAAATCACAATGAAAATGACTAAATGGAAATAAGAGAGCTTTTAAAATGAATTTTTCATAGATCATTGTTACCCTCAAGGGGTTCTGATCATGCTTATGACATATATGTCCCCATGTAAAAGATTCTTTAGTATTCTGGCTCATTAATAATTATTAGGCAATGCAAAAGCAAGTTCCTAATTTATACTCTGTTGTATAGCAAAAAATAAATAAAAAAAAAACTACATTAAAATGCTGTAACACATTGTGGCAATCATTTCTAATCACCTACCAGTATGTTTTCTCTCCTTCTTTACAAAGAATCTGGATATTTTAGTTGGGCTTTATACATAACTCAGAGTGAAATATGTAATTAATTGCCAATATCCCTTTCAACCGTATCCAGGTAATTAATTCTGGCCAATGAGATTTAAGTGTAAATGTTTTACGGGACTTCTCTAAAGTTCCATTAAAAGTGAGAAGCTGTGCATTTCTGCCTTTTCTTTCACCTGATGAATTAACTCAAGAAAAATGGTTGCAGCAGAAAAATAGGTACTATGATGCACTAAGTTAATGATGAAACTATGAAGCCATAACACTATTCCTGGAGGCCTTTAGCAAGAATTAATTTTACAAAAGGAAGTAAAAGTTTGTCATACGTAAGCCATTGTAATTTTCCAGTTGCTGGAAGCAGAAGGTAATTCCTGACTGATGTGGAACTGGGGACCTGAAAGTAGAGTTTCAGAAGGAGTAGAATGTAAAGGTGACAGAGGGGAGGTGCATATGGAGAGATGCTGGTCACGGGTGCAAAGTTTCAGTTATGTAAGATGAGTAAATTCTAGAGATCCTGTGCACTGCACTGTGACTTACAGTCAGCAAGATTCTATGGTGTACTTGAAATTTGCTAAGGTGGTGCTAGTGGTAAAGAACCCACCTACCAATACAGGAGACACAAGAGACTTGAGTTTGATCCCTGGGGTCGTGAAGATTTCCTGAAGCAGTGCATGGCTGCCCACCTCAATATTCTTGCCTGGAGAATCCCATGGACAGAGAAGCCTGGTGGGCTAAAAGGTCCATACAGTCGCAAAGAGTCAGACATGACTGAAGGGACCTAGCACACACCCACATTCTTGAGATTTGTCAGAGGGTAGATCTTAATTTTTTTTTTTCAAAAGAGAAAAAAAAAAAATAAAATGGTAACTATGTGAGGTGATGGATTGTTAATCAGCTTGCTTATGATGATAATTTCACAATGTATACCAAAATATCAAGTTTATAGCTTTAATATATACAATTTTTATTGTCAATTACACCTCAATAAAAGTGGAGGTTGGAAGGCAAGGAGAAAGAAAACTTCTTTTTATTTCCAACTTGCTATATGTTTTTAGTTTGTTTTCATAATCCCCAACTATGTTCACTTGATTTTCAAAAAAGTATTCTGTACTCAGAGAAATAATCATATCAGGTTTTTTCCTATCATTCTGTCCATTTTTTTGATATTATGGATTGATTTTTCAAAATATAAATCATGTTTGCATTCCTAGAATAAACTCAATTTTAATGTAAGGTATTTTATTCTTTCCTTAGTGTAATGTAGATATTTAATGACCTTAATGTTCTTTCATACCAAAGTTCATTAACATTTTGTTTGAAATCTTTGCACCTATGATCATGAGACATTTGCCTGTAATAGCTTATATAGGAGTTTATAATTCTTGAGTTTATAATTCTTGATATAATTTGATATTAATGTTCTGCTAAGTCACTTTAGTTGTGTCCGACTCTGTGTGACCCCGTAGATGGTAGCCCACCAGGCTCCCCTGTCCCTGGGATTCTCCAGGCAAGAACACTGGAGTGGGTTGCCATTTCCTTCTCCAATGCATGAAAGTGAAAAGTGAAAGTGAAGTCGCTCAGTAGTGTCCGACTCTCAGCGACCCCATGGACTGCAGCCTACCAGGCTCCTCCATCCATGGGATTTTCCAGGCAAGAGTACTGGAATGGGGTGCCATTGCCTTCTAGCAGCTTCAAAATGTGACTTCTACTTCTGAAATGTTATTATCTCTTTAAGTCCTTGGAAGAATTTACTAGTGATATCCTCTGAAAATGGTGGTTTACTTGAGGGAAAGAATTATAAGTTCAATGCTTTAAATAGCTTAGAACTATTCATAATTTCACTGCTTAGTTTGGTAATATTTATGTTTGCAAAAGTTTGTTTGTTTTTGTTTATGTTTTTAATTGATTTGAAATGTTATACTATAAACATCAATTAACTTAAAATTCCCTATTAAGATATTTTAAATTACAGTAAGTGATATAGTGGGCTTCCCTTGTAGTTCAGTCGGTAAAGAATCTGCCTGCAATGCAGGAGACCCAGGTTCGATTCCTGGGTTGGGAAGATCCCTTGGAGAAGGAAAATGGCAACCCACTTCAGTATTCTCACCTAGAGAATCCCATGGACAGGGGAGTCTGCCAGGCTCCCCTATCCATGGGGTCGCAAGAGTCGGACACGACTTAGAAACTAAACCAAGTGATATAGTAATATCCATTTTTTTAATGTGGATCATTTTTTAAAATCTTTATTGAATTTGTTACCATATTGGTTTTGTTTTATGTTTGTTTGTCTGAGAAGCATGTGGTATCCTAACTCCCTGAGAAGATATAGAACCTGCATCTCTCTTCATTGGAAGGTGAAGTTCCAACCAGTGGATCACAAGGGAACTCCCAGTAACATCCATTTTTAAATAAGTTTTATTGGCAATTTATACCTTCTCACTATTATTTTGTTCAGACAGTTAAAAGGAAAACTGAAGCATATTAAAAAATTTAGGAGTTTGAGCAAAAATCAATTCAATAAGTATTCAATCTAAAAGACAGAAAGGTGCTCCTAGGAACTATACCAAATGAAAGACTTTTATAGCCAAAGGGAAGAGGGAATAAAGTTTATTTATATTCTATTTATATTTAAAAAGAGGATTGGTTACTGCAAGGTTACTTTCCTTTGGAGGATGGTATGGGTCTATCAGGCAGATTACATAACTATCACTGATTAGGAGATTCCTAACTGACTGGTTTAAGATTCCATTTTTGAAGAAGCCAAAACTGTTGTTAAGTCTCCTTTGGTGACACTTAGCATAAGTGACTCCATTTTGTGTCTGTTGTCTTGTTTGCAACAAGACAATAGACATGGAGAAATACACATTTGTGTATTAATACACATGGAGAAATATATATCAGTATTTTTCATAATTACTAATACTGTAGATTTTCTCTTTTTGAAAATACATGTATGTTGTT
Source organism: Bubalus kerabau (assembly GCF_029407905.1). NCBI lineage: Eukaryota > Metazoa > Chordata > Mammalia > Artiodactyla > Bovidae > Bubalus > Bubalus kerabau. The sequence continues at coordinate 64,204,654 of NC_073635.1, forward strand.
ATCTTTACTCTCTTTCTGAATATTTTGTCTTTTTTATTTTTAACTTTTTCAACTTTTTCAGATAGATTCCTAGATCATTGACTATCAGAATTTAATTTTAATGAATAAAAATAAAGGTATATATTTCTGTGTCCCTATATCATCTGTGATCCCCCAAGTTTAAATATATTGCATTTTTTTAATATTAGTTCAAGGTATTCCTAATTTTATTTGGAAACTCTATAAAACTTACTATATAGAGTTGGGTCTTTCTCTATAAAATTAGTGAGTTTTGTAGAGTTGGGTTGTTCAGTTTCCAAAATATTTATCTTCTTATTATTTTTAAATTGGATTAATAGTATTGATCAAGGACCATGTTCTGTGTGAATTAAAATTTTTAAATAACAGAAAAGATGCTCAGCACTACTAATCATCAAGGAAGTGCATATAGAAACAACAATGAGATATCACATCACATCTGTCAGGAAGCCTGTCACCAAAAGGATAATAAATAATAACTGTTGTGAAAGATGTGAAAAAAAAGAGAACCCTAGCACACTGTTGGCTAAAATGTAAGTTAGCACATCTACTGTAGAAATGGAGAAGGAAATGGCTAACCACTCTAGTATTCTTGCCTGGAGAATTCCATGGATAGAGGAGCCTGGCAGGCTATAGTTCATGGGGGTCACAGAGTCAGACATGACTGAGCAACTATCACATACACTGTAGAAAACAACACATAAGTCCCTAAAAAAAAACAAAATATAACTACCATATGGTCAACAATTTCACTCTTGTGTATAAATCCAAAGAAAGTGAAAACACTAATTAAGAAAGATATATGCTCTCCAATGTTCATAGGAGCATTATTTACAAGAGCCAAGAAATGGAAGCAACCCTAAATGTACATCAGTAAATCAATGGATAAAGATGATGTGGTATGTGTGTGTCTATGTGTATACACACAATGGAGTGCTACTCAGCCATAAACAAGAATGAAATTTTGTCATTTGCAGCAACATAGATAGACATGGAGGACATTATGCTGAATGAAACAAGTTAGAGAAAAATGGACACTGTATGTTAGCACATATATGTGAACCTAAAAATTGAAACAGAATATAAAAAATAATATATGGCCTACTGCTTTTCACTTTTTTATATGAACTTGAGAAAATTGAACATTGTATAAATTTCAGTTAGCTGATAATTATTTAAATATTCTTTATACTTGTAGTTTTCTTTTTGCTTGCTTGCTTGCTCTGTGAGTTAATGAGATAGTTGCATTAAAAACACCAATTGTATTTGAGAGATTTCTGTCTCTTCAAGTTATTTTGCAATTTGTGCTTTAAGTATTTTTATACTATTTTGTTGGGTGCATGCAACATTAAGGTTGGTATACTGCCGGGAGCAGAAGCTCCACCCATAACAAAGGTCATGAGGAAGGAGGCTCGGCATATGCAAAGGCAGGATCGAGCCTCAGGAGTCCCCCTGGAAATTCTCGAGCATCTACCCCCAAAACCAGAGTCTGCCTACTTTCTGATTTGTGGTCTCACCTACACCTCTGACTTTACGGGGGGCTGTCCCCCACTACCTCTCTCTGAAAAAAGAATTAACCTATAGCTCCAGTTAATAATTCCTGGGTGTGACAGTGTTTCAACCTACAAACTCCTTTGGAAGTCCTCTAGCCTGCCTGAATAGGTTTTTCCTGCCACATGTGATTGCTCAGAGCCTCCCAACTGTGAGAGGCATGAGATGTTCTAAACTGTCTGAATACAGATTCCTTTGAGCAGTTAGAAGATTGATTAGAAATTGTATTGGTGAAGGGTTTTTCACTTGTTGGGCCAATGTTTGCTGCTAAGTTTCCATATCCCTTACCTGCTGTGTCCCTGGCAGTGTATTGATTAATATAATTGGTGTAAGTAGTAGCTTTAATGTTTGTAATCTTGGACCCTTGAGTTAATTCTTTTTCTTGTTACAGCCCACCACACCTTTGCCCTATAGGAATGCAACTTTATCTAATGCTTTTGGAGGGTGGCGCCTGACTTTAGAATAATCACCTTTAGAGAAAAATAAGTTTCTTAAAATGTTAACAGGCCTCCGGGCCAGAAGATGATGCAAATCACCTAAACTTTTGCATATGATAAGTTTGCAGGAAGAAAGCCTGGCTTACTGCATGACTCTACCCCTTCCCCCATTATCCTCTATGCATAATTTAAGGTATAAAAACTACTTTGGAAAATAAAGTGCAGGCCTTGTTCACCGAAACTTGGTCTCCCCATGTCATTCTTTCTCTCACTTTCTGGCTGAATTATTCAGCCTCTTTTCTCCACTAAATTTCCTCACTGAGCTATCCTTATTTAACCACTCTTTATATCCTTAATTAACGTTTAATTAAGCAATTGTTTCTCATTGCTTTATAAAGGACTTTTCTCTATTTACGGAATAGTCAAATATGTTTCTTTTACTTCTCTCCATTAACTTGTCAGTTAAAATTTATTTTACTTGTATTTAAGGACTAACCTACATATTACAATGTATGTTCTTGATTTTAAAAACCTATATTAACTTATTATATTTCTGTTTTCTAAAAAAAATTATTTTTTTACCATTGATGTCTCCTGTTTTTAATATTCTTTTTCATGTGTATTTTATTTCAACATATATTTTAGACTTCATAAGATATTGCTATTATTGCTTTCAGTAGTCAATATTATTTTATAAATTTCCATGTATTTACCACCTCTCTTCCTTTTCCTTACCACTTTATCATGTTTCTATCTGGATTCATGTTTTTTCTATATAAAGAAATTTATGTTGCTGTGGTTCAGCCACTCAGCAGTGTCTGACTCTTTGGACTCTATGCAGTGAAGCCATGGACTGCAGGACATCAGACTTCCGTATCCTTCACTATCTCCCAGAATTTGCTCAAACTCATGTCCATTGAGTTGGTGATGCCATCCAACCATCTCATCCTCTGGTATCCCTTTCTCCTTTTGCCTTCAATCTTTCCTATAATCAGGGTCTTTTTCAATGAATTGGCTCTTCACATCAAGTCGCCAAAGTATTTGAGCTTCAGCATCAGTCCTTCCAATGAATATTCAGGGTTGATTTCCTTTAGGATTGACTGGTTCAATCTCCTTGCTGTCTATGGGACTCTCAGGAGTCTTTTTCAGCCCCATAGTTTGAAAGCATCAGTTCTTCAGTGCTCAGCCTTCTTTATAGTCCAACTCTCACATCCATACATAAGTACTGGAAAAATTGTAGCTTTGACTGTATGGACCTTTGTCAGCAAAGTAATGCCCCTGCTTTTTGAAACAGTGTCTAGGTTTGTCATAGTCTTGCAGTTTCATGGCTGCAGTCACTGTCCACCATGACTTCGCAGCCCACAGAACTAAAGTCTGTCACTGTTTGCATTCTTTCCCCATCTATTTGCCATGAAATCTATACCTCCAAACTTTCCTTTAATGTAGTTCTAATGGTGATTACTTCTCTCTGTACTTGTTTGTCTAACAATATCTCTTTTTTTTTTTCACATTCATTTTGGGAGGATGTTCCCTGTATGAGGTATTTTCATTTAGCAAATATTTGCTCTAAACATTTTCTACATGAGTTAATTGTTTTCTTATTTTCACTATTCCTATTTGGAAATTAACTGTATTTTTTATCCTCGAAGCAACAGATTTACTTCAAGCAGTCATCAGTTTTAGAAAATTATTGTCCATTATTTAATAAACTATTGGCTCCAAACCTTTAACTTTCTCTACTCCTGGAGTCAGATTAAATCTTATCATCAATAATTACATGTCTCTTAAACAATATTTTGTATTTTAAATCCATTTTTGTATATTCAGCAAGACAATTTATCTTGATCTTTCACTATACTTGCTTTTTTTACTGTCATCTATTTTTAAAAGAATCAATTAAATTTGCATACTTGGTTCATTATTCAGTTCCAAAATTAATGTTTGATTTACGTTTTCTTTGCTGAAATTCTTTGTGTCAATATTCTTGAGTATCTAAATTATAGTCATTTTCAGCTCTGTCTGATAACCCCAATACCTGCATTCATTGCAGGCATGGATTATTTTGTTCATTTCTTCTGGTTTTTTTTATCATCTGGTCCTCTTCATTGTCATGCCTTTTGCATTTTAATTTACTTCTCAAAACTTGTATATGAAAATTTTTAGAGTATCTGGATACTATGATTTCTTTCTTCAATACAATATTTCTTTTTCTTTTTTTCCAGTATTGTGTAGAGAACAGGAAAGATGTCCTTGGTCCACGTGACTGTAGATCATATTTTACTTCATGTTTACATCTAGGGCTTCCCCATTTTCATTTCCCTACCTCAAAACCTGGGATACTTAGGAAAGGTCTCTCCCTTGGATGATCCATGAAGCCTGAGCTATAAGACTGTTGACTCTCTGCTTTGCTTTCATGTTCTTAGCAGCTGCTTGATACTTTGTTTTTCTGAGTCATCATCTGTTCTTGAATAGTATAAAAGTTGAAAAATGTCTTATAGCAATACCCTACTCAGAATGTTTGGATCATTTCTCTGTGGTTTTCTTTTCTCCTAGGATATTGCCCTGCATTCTTAGTTATTTGGAAGCCATAAATTTTAGTGATTGCTTCCTTAGCCCAGGAAGTACTGCAAACACAAGGTTGCTGCTCCCTCTTGGCCCCTGTGTCCTATGCCTAGAACCAGCTAAAGACTCCAAAGAATAACTCAGCAGGAAGCTCAGGCATCCTCAATGCCTTACCCTTCCCTCCAGGACTCTGACCCTCAAGTTCTGGCAGCCTTTGTTGTTTTATAAATGCCTTCAGTGTCTTTTAAAATATTTATTCATCTTTTATAGTTCTTTTCAGCTGCAAGTTAGTCTCATGCCAGCTGCATCCTACTGTTTTTGTTGTCAAAAGCTTCCTCACTTTAATTTCTAAAAATGCATGCTTACACATGTACGTAAGTGTGAATATATACATAGATATACATACAATTTATATATGTGTCATTCATAAATTATATATATATATTCAAGCATGATACATAAACTATATGACTATGTTTGAGAGCTACAGCTTATGTTGTTTAATTGTATAGTAGAATAACTGAGTTTTGGATGTGAATGTGGATTTGAGACAGGTTGGGACCTGGGACCTTTGCTTCAGTGCTGCACAGCTTGCAGGTGGACACACCTCTCCTTGAGGAACAAAATTCAAAAAAAAAAAAAAAAAAACTGTATGGGTTTAAAAGTGACTGTACACATGCTTCAGTTAAGGTAAATTCTGTACAAAAGATGCAAAGAGACCAAAAACCCCAACTTCCATTTTTGAAGGGCCTGGAGGAAAAGCAAGGAGTCAGGAGTAAAAGCAGGGCAAACCCCTGCACACAGCACCACATAAGGGGTGGGCAAACTACCCAAGACAGCCCTTGGGCCCCACTGCTGGACTCACCTCTACCCTCACCCCATATGAGGAACAAGCTTGTCCCCTCTCAGGGAGCAAGCAAGCAGGGGACCTATTGTTTGTTCTCACTCCCCTCTGGTGCAGCAGGGGTCCCAATAAAGCCTTGCCTGAATGTCTTTCTGGCCTCTAGTCAATTTCTATTGATCGGGAAAGACCAAGAACCCTGGTGGATACCATACTTCATGGGGCCCAGTGTGGAGCACTTGTCCTTTTCCAAGGAGAGGATCTGGGAACCTCCAGGACCACCAAAGGTATCTTCCCCCTGGGTGGCCTCAGTACCCTCATTCAGGCAAGGCTCTCCCCCTCCCCCTTTGTCTGTTTTCCCTCACATTCTCCCTTTCCCCTTTGTCCCTTTCCCTCTCCTGAAATCTCTCTACTTCTGTGTCTTCTCCTCTCTCTGTCCTCTCTTCTGTTCTATCCTTCTGAGAGAATGGACCTTGAGCAGCTTCATCATCACTTCTCTTGGCTGGTGAGACCTGCTCCCACTGGCCAGCAGTGGCTCACCTTCATGGGTGATGAGTGGAAGTCAGAGAGGTTTGCCTCACACCATGCAGACCTTGGTCCAGCAGGCTCTCCCTGAGAGGGGATTTATGAGAGTGATAGTGGTTCTGACCTCAAGTCGTATAGTGGCTGGAAGTCAAATCATCCCAATAGTCTCACCTTTATTTTTCTGCCACCAAGAGAAGTTCCACTGGGAATGGGTTGAAGTGGCAATTCTCTATATACTGTGCATGCATGGTTGAGAGTCCGCACCTGTGGGTTGCAGTCCCACAGAAGACATGAAACTGGCTGGTTTCCAGACTTCATCAGCCCAGTGGGCAGTGGACAGGTTCCTCCCTCCTTCCCTGGCTCTTTCTGCAAGTGAGGTAGAAATTGTTAGGCAGTCAGTGTAGAAGTCAGAGCCTTGGTTCTTTTTCTAATTTCAATTCAATTCTTATACACAAGCATCTTGCTCTGTTAAAAGCTATATTTACTGCTTCAGTTTCTAGGCATTCAGAGGAATGCCTCCCTGGTTTGGAGGGTCATAAAACATTCAGACCCAGGGCAAGACAATCATTAACTGCTGTCCAGTTTATCGAGGAGAAAAACTCCAGGTAGACAATTAGGTCCTAAGCAGACATCGAGCCCCTAAATAATGTCCTGGGGTCTTGAGAAAGGGTCTAGGGATAGCGTCACAATGTCTAGAAAAACTGAGAAACTGGGGGATACAAGAAACCCATAACAATGACAAACTGGACATTGCAACCATTAAATTATTTAGCCAGAAATTACACATATCTGGCCCTGGTCAACCAAAAACAAGCAGATCACTTGTAAACTCTAATAAATATATGAAAACTGCTGTTATTCCTGTCTTTGGGAGCTCTTCACCCCTCTCAGTGTCTATGCTGAGGGCTTTATATCTCCATCCTTTAAAAGAAACTTTGCTGTATGAGTGTTTTCAAGTTTGCAACATCCATCCTTGGGCTCAGTGAACAGAACTCAATTCTCCATTTCAGAATCACGCAAATTGGTGCCTGAATAGACACCTGCAGGGGGTGGGTTGAAACAGCAATTGCTCTCTTTCTGTCTCTTTCTCTTTTTAGTATTTTCTGTTCCTCCTTTTATCTCTCCCTTGGTGCTTATGTGTACACTCCTGCCCTCCCCTTATCTTGAAAACTTCTTGTCTGTCTTTAAGTTTTGTGATTGGTATCTTTGTTTGTGTTATAGTTTTGTCTGTCCAACTAGTCCTGAAATTTTCTGCTGATGTTGTAGGGAGAAGTCAATTCTGACTCCATGTTGGAACTGCTTATTTGACTTGCTTTCTGTTGCTTTTGTTATTATAATTCTACATAATGGCCTGCCTCAGTGACTCCTGCCTCTCTGCCTGCCTCAGTGACTCCTGCCTCTCTTCCTGACTGTTAGACTAAAGTGCCTTTGTTCAGAATCTTGTCCATCTGTAGATGGCAGTCAGGAAGAAATTAACACATCCCCCTGCCTGAGGCTTGCCATTCTAGGAGATATTTGCAAGAATTAAATGGCCGTTTTATTTTGTTTCCTCACATCTTAGCATCTGATCCATAAAAGAACCTGGCATCTGACAAGATGGTTACTTTAAGACACTAGTCTGCCATCTTCTTGGTCAATAAAGTCTTATTCCTTGCCTCAGCACTCTCCTCTCAAATTAATTGTCCTCTCATGTGGTGAGCAGAGTGAGCTTGGACACAGAAACACTGATACTGTGGGCATGGTGGAACACATAAGCCTTGAAATATAAACACAACCCACATTGCCTGAGACTCCTGTCTTGGGTTACTCACTGGCATTTTAAAGAACAAAAAGAAAAAAAAAAAACAAAAACAGAAGCATACATTTTTCTCTCCTCTGCTCTTGCATTGTAACTATAATGTCTAGGCTCTCAGAATCTATCTGACTCATCTGTTAAAACTACCCCTGCCCCACACACACTGAGGAATAAAATGGGTACAGCCATTTTAAATTAAGGGGGGAAACTATGAGATCTTTGATTCTGTAGAAATTAACTTGTCTAGCTTAAACTTGTGGGTTTAATTTATACAGATCTTTATAAGAGTCATCAACAGTAAGTATAAAACATTCATTGTACCTGAAGTTGTATGAGTGTGTGTGTGTGTGTGTGTGTGTGCTCAGCTGCTTCAGTCTTTTCTGACCTTTGTGATCCCACAGACCATAACCCATGAGGCGCCTCTCTCCACGAGATTTTTATGAGCAAGATTACTGGAAGGGGTTGCCATGCCCTCCTCCAGGGGATCTTCCCAACACAGGGATCAAACCGAAGTCTCCTGTGTCTCCTACTTTGCAGGTGGATTCTTTACAACTTGAGCCAACCGGAAAGCCCATACTTAAGGTTACAGGAAGTCAATAAGTGTACATTGTTTTGTTTAAAAATCTTTCAACAAGGACTATAACCTGATATGATTAAATGTTTAAGTAAATGGAACCGAAATGGAGCTTTTTAAAACTCTATAGGAATAATTTTGTCCATAGGGTTGCAAAGAGTCAGACACGAATAAAGTGACTTAGAACCCATACAAGTACATAGGAATAATTATGTTTTGGAACTATCCATCTAAGACAGTCTCTCTAAATTTGGGTAAATTTGAAAATAAACTTAAATGATAGGAATTAATCAAATTTTCAGACCATTTCAAATAAGATAAAATATTGTAACAGTAATTGCTAAACAGTTCTAAATTTACTTACTTTTTTCTTCTTGTGAGAGAGAGACTAAAGCTATTTGGTGTGCCTTGAGATGTTCTCTACCTATTTTTGGAATGCTGATATAAAAGACAGTTGATGGTTGTTTAAGGATTGTAAGATGGATGTTTTCAGAAAAAAAAAATGGTATGAGGAATAGAAATATATTTTGTTGAAAGGAAAAAGGCTACAGAAAGTTGCAGAAGGTTTATAGAAGAGGAACATTGACAAAAGAATTTTGTACTTGGTCAGGATTTCTAAGATTGAATTAAATTTAATTAGGTAAGTGGATTTTATTAAGAGTAAGCTGATGGAAGAATGGACTCTCAGGTGGTGCAGTGGTAAAGAATCTACCTGCCAATGCAAGAGACACAGAAGACACAGATTTGATCTCTGGGTCAGGATGATCCCCTGGAGAAGAAAATGACAACCCAGTCTAGTATTCTTGCTGGAAAACTCCATGGACATAGGAGCCTGGTGGGCTGCAGTTCATGGATCTCAAAGAGTCAGGCATGACTGAGAGACTGAGCACAGCACGATTCAAGACTGGCTTTGGTTTCCTTCTCTCATAAGAGAACAAAGTCAGTCCTGGGATGCTATTTTTAATAACAGATTATGTGCCTTTAAGTGGTCTACATTACTTTGGATTTTTCCCCCACCCTAGCTCAAGAAATATGTATTGTTTGACAGAAAACTATGATTCTATCTGACCAGATGTTTTAAAACTTTTTTAAGGTTTTGACAGACTTGACAGGAGTTGATGGATAGCTAAAGGTAGGGTAACTTATGTCTCCCCTTGCCTGTGTAATTGGGTCCATTATTATTACTCATTCCCTTTTTGATATGAGAATGACTTGTCCCCCTCAGCAGAAGAGATTTGCTACAAAAGTTAGAAGTTAATGTATTCTTCCCCAATGGCTCAAGCAGTGAAGAATCTGCCTGCATTTCATGGGATTCAGGAGACATGTTCAATCCCTGACTTGGGAAGATTCCCTGGAGGAGCAAATGGCAACTCATTCCAATATTCTTGCCTGGAAAATCCCATGGACAGAGGAGCCTGGTGAGCTACAGTCTGGGGTGGGGAGGGGATTCAAAGAGTTCAGCATGACTGAGTGTGCACATAAGCCATTTGCCAATGTATTCTTAGGAAACGGTGAAGTCCAAGGAGGTAAAGAATTCAAACAGAGGATGCAAACAGAGGGCCCCAATGGCCCACCTGTAGGGCATCAAAATATTCCCCAAGAAATTACAATACAAGTAGATCCTGCAGTTTGGGACTCTCCGTGCCAGGAAAGACAAAACTTTTCCCCCTAGTAAAAATAAAGTTAAAGCTGGGGGGAGGAAAATGCCCCTGGATGAGACAGCATTCTTTAAAGCCTTAGACCCTGAGGAGAATCCAATTACTGCTCAGCAAATCCCAAAACTCGGGCTCATCAGACCCTGCCAATCCCCTTACAATTCCTGGATCCTTCCCATTCAGAAGGCTAATGGGGAGTATCAGTTTGTGCAAGACTACAAACAATGAATAAGGCAGTCATTCCTATTCACACACCGGTGCCAAGCCCATACAACCTCTTCACCCATGTGCCAGGAAGGGCTCAGTGTTTCTCTGTTTGGGACCTCAAAGATGCAGTTGTCTGTATTCCCCTACTTCCATACTCTCAATATCTTTTTGCCCTTGAATTGAGGGACTCTGACACCCTAGGGGCATCCTAGTACACATGGACAGTGCTTCCACAAGGTTTTGAGGACAGTTCCCATCTTTTTGGAAATGTATTAGTGAGGGAATTGAGCCTTGAGAAGGGAGCTCTGCCACAAAGGTTGATGACTGGTAAGGAGTGAGACCAAGGGATCACAGAGTTGGACACAACTGAAGCAACTTAACATGCATGCCCACACAGTGAGACCAAATAGGATTCAGATCAAAATACTGTTAGGGTCTGAAATTTTCTGGCAGAAAAAGAGAATATAAAGTTTCTCCAACTAAGGCTCAGATATCACAGCAAAGGGTTCAATATTTAGGATTTGGCTTAACCCCAGGGGCATGAACCTTGGTCATAGATGGAAAAACAGCATTTACTGTATTACCATCTCCAACCACTAAGAGGCATCTCCAAGGCTCACATCAGTTCAGTTCAGTCGCTCAGTCATGTTCAACTCTTTGTAACCCCATGAACTGCAGCACGCCAGGCCTCCCTGTCCATCACCAACTCCCAAAGTTCACCCAAACTCTTGTCCATCAAGTCGGTGATGCCATCCAGCCATCTCAACCTCTACGAGAAGACTCACATCAGTAAGCCATAATTAACGGTTTACTAATGTGAGCAGTTTTATAAAATGGACCCCAAAAGGCAGGATATACCATAGTTTATCTAGATGAAGTCATCGAAGCTAAGGCCCTGCCACCCCAGACATTAACCAAGAAGACTGAGAACTTTGCAATTAGGGAAGGATAAGAAATCAAATATTTTTGCTGACTTTAGATACAGATTCCACGTGCTACATGTTCATGCTGCCATTTGAAAAGAAAGAGGAATGTTAACTACTAGAACTTCCCCATAAAACAGATTTGATTCTGGGTCTTTTAGAAACAGTGCAGCTTCTGACCCTTGTAGCAGTAATCCACTGTTGGGGCCATCAGGAAGGTGGATCTTTTGTGAGCCAACGGAAGAGCAAAGTTGATCAAGTTGCAAAATAGGCAGCTCAATTGCAGGAACCTGAACATGTTATGGCTCTAGTGATTGGCCTTCCTGACTCTCTAGCCTCCCCCAGTATTCCCCACAGGAAAAAGAAAATGCTGAAAAATGTGACTATGAAAAGGGAAGCACAGTTCAGTTCAGTTCAGTTCAGTCACTCAGTCATGCCTGACTCTGAGACCTCATGAATTGCAGTGCGCCAGGCCTCCTTGTCCATCACCAACTCCCGGAGTTCACTTAAACTCACGTCGGTGATACCATCCAGCCATCGCATCCTCTGTCGTCCCCCTCTCCTCCTGCCCTCAATCCCTCCCAGCATCAGAGTCTTTTCCAATGAGTCAACTCTTTGCATGAGGTGGCCAAAGTACTGGAGTTTCAGCTTCAGCAAGAGAAGCACAGTTTGGTATAAAAAAGAGGATAAGGTTCTAATCTCCAAAGACTAGCAATGAAAACTCACGAAGAGTTTACAAGATGCCACCCATTACTGGAGGGATGCAAAGGCTTTTACAATGAAGGGGATTAAAAGAACAGTAAGACAAGTTATGCTTACCTGTGATCTGTGCCCACTATAACCCACAGACCCATCCAATCCCCACTTCATTATCCAAGCCAATTCAATGTCGAGGGACATATGCAGGGGAAGATTGGCATTTAGATTTTGCCCAAATGCCCCCATGTATATAAATATCTTTGCCCTGGGTATAAATATCTCCTGGTGTTTGTTGATAGATTCACAGGATGGACTGAAGCCTTTGTTCACTTCCTTATCTGGTAGAATGTCAGTAGTAGGAAAAGGCCTTCCATAGGTCATTTCAAATGGAATAAATCCACACTGGATCTGAAAAGGCTATGGAAGTCCGTGGTGGTGGTAGGTTACTCACTAAGTCCTATCTGACTCTTTTGTGACCCTGTGGACTGTAGCCTTCCAGGTTTCTTTGTCCATGGGATTTCCCAGGCAAGAATAATGGAGTGGGATGCCATTTTCTTCTCCAGAGGTTCTTCCCAATCCAGTGATTAAACCCATGTCTCCTGCATTGCAGGCTGATTATTTACCACTGAGTCACCAGGGAAGCCCCCATGGAAACTGTAAGTTCCTTTTAAAAGAAATAATTACAGCATTTATTGTTTGTAGACTTTCTGATTCATGTTGATGTATGGCAAAAAGCGCCACAATATTACAAAGTAATTAGCCTCCAATTAAAATAAATAAATATTTTTTAAGAAAATGCAAAAAAAAGAAATAATTCCTCAGCTTGGACTTTCAAAGTCCATCTAGAGCAATAAGGGGTCCTCTTTTATAGCCAAAATCACACGGGGGCTCACAATGGCACTAGTGATAGACTAGAAGATGCACACCATTTAGCACTTCCAGTCTTCAGAGAAGGTAAAGAAAATGAACCAGACTTTAAAGAAAACCTTAACAAAGCTCTTCCAGGAAACTCACAAACCCTGGATGAACTTGTCTCCTATTGGAATCCTCAGGGTCCGTGTAGACCCTAGAAATGGTCTGAGATTTATCCCATTTGAAATGACCTATGGGAGGCCTTTACTCACTACTGACATTCTACTAGAAGAGGAAGTGAACAAAGACATGGAGATATATTATCACATGCATGCCTGCAAAGTCACTTCATCCATGTCTGACTCTTTGTGACCCCATGGACTGTAGCCAACCAGGCTCATCTGTCCATGGGATTCTCCAGGCAAGAATATTGGAGTGGGTTGTCATGCCCTCCTCCAGGGGATCTTCCTAACCCAGGGATCCAACCTTTGTCTCTTAAGTATCCTGCATTGGCAGGTGGGCTCTTTACCCCTAATGCCACCTGGGAAGCCCAGAGATATATTGCTAATCTAGGACAAATTCCAATCCCAAAGAAAGGCAATGCAAAAGAATCTTCAAACTACTACACACTTGCACTCATCTCACATGCTAGTAAAGTAATGCTCAAAATTCTCCAAGCCAAGCTTCAACAGTATGTGAACAATGAACTTCCAGATGTTTAAGCTGGATTTAGAAAAGGCAGAGAAACCAGAGATCAAACTGCCAACATCTGTTGGATCATCAAAACAGCAAGAGAGTTCCAGAAAAATATCTACTTCTGCTTTATTGATTACGCCAAAGCCTTTGACTGTGTGGATGACAGCAAACTGTGGAAAATACTGAAAGAAATGGGAATACCAGACCTCCTGACCTGCCTTTTGAGAAATCTGTATGCAGGTCAGGAAGCAAAAGTTAAAACTGGGCATGAAACAACAGACTGGTTGCAAATAGGGAAAGGAGTATGTCAAAGTGTATATTGTCACCCTGCTTAATTTAACCTATATGCAAAGTGCATCATGCAGAATGCAGGGCTGGATGAAGCACAAGCTGGAATCAAGACTGCCAGGAGAAATATCAATAACCTCAGATACACTGATGACACCACCATTATGGCAGAAAGAGAAGAATTACAGAGCCTTTTGATGAAACTGAAAGAGGAGAGTCAAAAAGCTGTCTTAAAATTCAACACTCAGGAAACTAAGATCATGACATCTGGCCCCATCACTTCATGGCAAATAGATGGAGAAACAATGGAAACAGTGAGGAACTTTATTTTGGGGGGAGCTCCAAAATTACTGGACTGCAGCCATGAAATTAAAAGACATTTGCTTCTTTCAAGAAAAGCTATGACCAACCTAGACAGCATATTATAGAGCAGATACATTACTTTGCCAACAATGGTCCATCTAGTCAAAGCTATGGTTTGTCCAGTAGTCATGTATGGATGTGAAAGTTGGACTATAAAGAAAGCTGAGCACCGAAGAATTGATGCTTTTGAACTGTGGTGTTGGAGAAGACTCTAGAGAGTCCCTTAGACTGCAAGGAGATCCAACCAGTCCATCCTAAAGGAGATCAGTCCTGAGTGAACACTCAGAACACATTTGAGGGACTGATGTTGAAGCTGAAACTCTATTACTTTGGCCACCTCATGTGAAGAACTGACTCATTGGAAAAGACCCTGATGCTAGGAAAGATTGAAGGCAGGAGGAGAAGGGGACAACAGAGGATGAGATGGTTGGATGGCATCACTGAGTTGATGGACATGAGTTTGAGTAAGCTCTGGGACATGGTGCTGGACAGGGAGGCCTGGCATGCTGCAGTCCATGGGGTCACAAAGAGTCCGACACGACTGAGTGACTGAACTGAACTGAGGACAAATTCAGAAGGCGGTCCAGGATTATGCCCACAAGGCACTGCTAGCTCCCACTAAAACTGCAGAGGAAGGAGCAGTTCTTTCAGAAATAAATCCCAGGGACCAAGTTCTTCTTAAAACTTGGGAGAAGGTTACCCCCAAGACCAACTATTGCCAATGGAAATACCCCTATAAAGTAATTTCAACCATCCACACTGCTGGCAGATATCTAGTTTGGTACATTTGTCCAGGCTAAACATTTTACCTCCAGAAACCCCACAGGTCACAACAGACAAACAGACCTGTGAGTCAGTGGAACATTTGAGATACTTATTCAAAAGACAAGCATGAAAAAATAAATAAATAAAGACAGGCATCAACAGACAAGTAAAAGGATCTAGTGGGTTGGCTCCTACTTGAAGCCTTGAAACAACTTTGAACCTCTCTTGTTTCCATGGCAAATGTGGTTCTTGACAATCATCTGACCCTTGATTACCTTTTGGCAGAACAAGGCAGAGTTTGTATGATAACTAATACTTCCTGCTACACTTGGATCAATGTAATGGGACATGTAAAAGTTATATTAAGAAAATAAACACCTAAGCAGAGTGGCTTCATAATTTTGGCAGGGGCAATGTAGCCTCCACTGTCTGGTCAACAGTTAAGGAAGCCCAAAGTTAATCTGAGTCCTCCTATTTCTGGGCCCTTTAATTACCATTGTTGTTCTTCTCCTTTATAGCCCTTGTTTGCTTAATCTTTTGGTTAGGTTTGTGTCTCTTAGCTTCCAACAACTTGCAGTAAGGCACATGATGTCTCAAGGAAATCAGCCCATTCCAACAAAAACTGGCCCAGATCTCTACAAGTTCTTAGAACAGTCAGTGAGGGACTTCTTCACCTCTAGTGTGCAGCCCATGCCCAGCAGGAAAAAGATTCAGAAGAAGAGACCTTCAATCCAGTACAGCTAGGGCCCCTGAATTTCCTGAATTTCTTCTCTGGTTTCTTATCAATTTCTATTGATTAAGGAGGCCAAGAACCCTGGTTGGTAATAGATTCAGAGGACCTTACAAGCAATTCCAATACATTTCTGCCCCATAGATTTGTCATTTTAATAAGAACCTAAAGTGTCTGTCTACAATGTGAGAGACCTGGGTTTGATCCCTGGGTTGGGAAGATTCCCCAGAGAAGGAAACGGCAACCCACTCCAATATTATTGCCTGGAGAATCCCATGGACAGAGGAGCCTGGCTGGCTGAACATGCACACACTCAGGTTGCTGGGAAATTTTTAGTCCATGACACTTTGCTGTATTAAAATCTGAATTCACATCATCACTGTAAAATAATTTATGTGTGTGCATGCTAAGTCGCTTCAGTCATGTCTCACTCTGCAACCCTATGGACTGTAGCCTGTAGGCTCCTCTGTCTATGGAATTCTCCAGGCAAAAATACTGGAGTGGATTGCCACGCCCTCTTCCAGGGGAATCTTCCTGACCCAAGGATCAAACCCAGGTCTCTTATGTTTCCTGCACTGGCAGATGGGTTCTTTCCCAGTAATGCTAGCGTCACCTGGGAAGCCCAATAATTTATGTACCTGCACTTTGTAAAAATATAAAGTATGTTCATAACAGTGAAAGTTTTCCTCTTCTAAAGCTTTTTAGACTTCACTTTGATTTCATAAATCATATAAAAATTCAAAGCATTATTAGAATTTTTCACTCTGATATTGCTGATAAGATTGATATAAAACTGAAATCATTTCACCACTTGTGTAGTTCTTCTGATGAATGCAATACATTAACAATTATTGTTTTAGTTTGCATACATTTGGGGGAAATGCTTTGAAAATTCACAATACTATCACAGAAGAAGAGTTCCTAGGTTTAGATGACAAGGCATGGTTCAGAGAAAAAGAAACATACCTTTTGAAGCTCCACATGTTAAGTCTTCAACTTTGGACATATTTTCTTAAAATAAATTTTGCTTTCAAGATAAATGATCACATTTCTTAATTATTTTTTAAAAACCACTTGGTTTTCACCTTGTAAGAATTATCAGTACAAAAATGTTTTGTTTCCATTGACACAGCCATGAAAAATATCTAAACTATATAAAAGCCTGCACTTCAGTGTTCCATTAGCATATCTTTTCATTTAAATTTCTGAAACCTTTGCTGACAAAAATGATTATTGCCCAATAAAAGGAGTACAATTAAATAATAAAACATATAAAAGTATTTAGATTTATAGTGTACAAGACAAAACCATGACAGTAAACCTTTGGACTATTCTCAATGTGCTCTATATAGTAATGCTTTACTTTCATTGTTTGCATGAATTTCTCATGCACATAAGCTTTAATTTTTGTGGTTTCCCTATGACCCCATGGACTGGAGACGTGGCAGGGCGTTTCTTCTCAAAGCTCCAATTCAGTCATTGACACAAATCCCTGGCAGAGGTAGTGGCCTCAGACTTCTACGGCGCCCATCAGCTGGGAATAGTTAGCTTTCCCGACTGGCTTGCATTTGAGTCCACATCGTTTATCAGTGCACACCCTGCAGCTTGCACATGCGAAGAGATGTTATATATGATGCTTCTGGGGAGCGTCAATAAAAGGAAGACAGGTTTTTGCTCCTATGCTTCAGATTTAATGATGCATTACCATGACAGTATTTTTATTGCCCATGCATCAAATCCACTAACACATGACACAGTATTAGGAATTGAGGGACTTGCCTGGCAGTCCAGTGATCAAGACTCTATGCTTCCACTGCAGGAGCAGGAGGCACGGGTTCCATCCCTGGTTGTGGGAACCAAAATCTCATATGCAGTGTGGCCAAAAGAGAAAATAAAAAGCTTCGGAAATTGAAAGAGGGTTGCCTTTTCTCCACACCCTCTCCAGCATTTATTGCTTGTAGACTTTTGAATCACAGCCATTCTGACTGGCATGAAATGCTACCTCATAGTGGTTTTGATTTGCATTTCTCTGATAATGAGTGATGTTGAGCATCTTTTCATATGTTTGTTAGCCATCTATATGTCTTTCTTTAGCCTGTTCCATGTCCTTGGGAAACAGGCTAGATAGCCTTTCTCTTACACTATTAGTGGGAATGCAAACTAGTACAGCCACTATGGAGAACAGTGTGGAGGTTCCTTAAAAAACTGGAAATAGAACTGCCTTATGATCCAGCAATCCCACTGCTGGGCATACACGCTGAGGAAACCAGAAGGGAAAGAGACACATGTACCCCAATGTTCATGGCAGCAGTGTTTATAATAGCCAGGACATGGAAGCAACCTAGATGCCCATCAGCAGACGAATGGATAAGAAAGCTGTGGTACATATACACAATGGAGTATTATTCAGCCATTAAAAAGAATACATTTGAATCAGTTCTAATGAGATAGATGAAACTGGAGCCTATTATACAGAGTGAAGTAAGCCAGAAAGAAAAACACCAATACAGTATACTAACACATATATATGGAATTTAGAAAGATGGTAATGACAACCCTGTATGTGAGACAGTAAAAGAGACACAGATGTATAGAACAGTCTTTTGGACTCTGGGAGAGGGAGCGGGGGGATGATTTGGGAGAATGGCATTAAAACATGTATAATATCATATAAGAAACGAATCTCCAGTCCAGGTTCGATGCAGGATACAGGAAGCTTGGGGCTGGTGCACTGGGATGACCCAGAGGGATGGTATGGGGAGGAAGGTGGGAGGGGGGTTCAGGATTGGGAACACGTGTACACCCGTGGCAGATGCATGTTGATGTATGGCAAAACCAAAACAATATTGTAAATTAAAAAAATATTAATAAAAAAAGAATAAATGTTGAAAAGCATTTTCAAGTTACTTGAAGAATGAGAAAGAAATTATAGATTTTTTGAAAAGACCTAATGATCAAAAATTAATATTTAAAAATTTTAACATTGTCCAGAGCTACTCTCATAGACATTTTAATTAATCCTTATCTTGTATTCTCTGTAGAGAGAAAGAAGACAAAGAAAGGTTCTTGAGGATCAGGAGCTAACCTGGCACCCACAGCCAGGTGAGTCCTGTGATTCTCCTTTTAAACATACAATTTCACAAAATACAAAGATCAGACAAGGTCTAGGACCATGGTAGAATAGGATTGCAAAACAGTAAGTACATTTGTTTAAGCTCAAACAAAAGCTAGGTCTATCTACTCAATGATAGCTATGATCCTGGTGGTTTTTCTGTTCCTATACAGAATACAACCTAATGTATTCCAACTTGACTTTCTTAAAGTGATACACTAGATATTTTGGAAAAAAAAAAAGAAGTTGTTACAGCTTTATATTATTTATGATATCACTAGGTATCAAAGTTGGGACATTTTTATTTATTTATTTATTTTTAAATTGGTACACAATTGTTTTGGGTTTCCCTGGTGGCTCAGTGGTAAAGGACCAGCCAAAGCAAGAGATGAGAATGCAATCCTTGGGTCAGGCAGATCTCCTGGAGAAGGAAATCCCATGGATAGAGGAGCCTGGCAGGATACAGTCCATGGGGTCATGAAAGAGTTGGGCACAACTTAGCAACTAAAGAACAACAATAATTGCTTAACAATATTGTCTTCATTTCTACTGTATAACGAAGTGACTCAGCTATACGTACACATATATCCCCTCCTGTCCGACTCATATAGGTCGCCACAGAGCACTGAGTAGCTTCCCACTATTTATCTATTTTGCACAAGGTAGTGTATTTATGTCAAACTTAATGTCCCAGTTCATCCCACTCTCCCCTTCCTGCCCTGTGTCCACATGCTTGTTCTCTATGTCTGCATCTCTATTCCTGCCCTGAAAACAGATTCATCTGTACTGCTTTTCTAGATTTCACATATGTGTTAATAGCTAATTATATCTTCCTTATTAAAATCCCTTGATGATATTCACTGTTTGCACGTATGTATTATTTCAGTGGAAAATAGTGTTAATTGTAGCACAAAATGTTAAGCAATTAGATGTCTAAAGAGAGGAATTTTACAATACCAATCCTTCTATCAAAATATATTTAAGAAAAAATAACTATTTGAGAAATTAATCAGAATTGTATTTTAAATGGTTATTCTCATGTAGTTCCAAAATGGGCTTTAAGAATTCGCATTGATGCAGGATACAGGATGCTTGGGGCTGGTGCACTGGGATGACCCAGAGGGATGGTACGGGGAGGGAGGTGGGAGGAGGGTCCAGGATGGGGAACACGTGTACACCCGTGGTGGATTCATGTTGATGTATGGCAAAACCAATACAATATTGTAAAGTAAAAAAAAAAAAAATACTGCAAAATATAAAGTTAGAAATTTAAAAAAATAAATAAATAAATAAATTTTTATGAGTTGGGGAAATATATATTTCAAATTCTCTTTAAGTCTGGATCTGTGTTCCATGATTGATAAGTTAGGAAATTTCATAATTTTAAATAAAATTTGACTAATTCTTCTTTGGGAAATATTTAATTTCTTTCACAAATGGGCATAATGATATAGACAAAATAATACATTCTGAAGATTGTACCAGTGATGCAAACCCACCAATTATTTACTGTATGTCCTTTAAGGATGATACTTAACCTCTTTAAGCCTCAGTAGTTTTACCCCGCAATAAAGATTAGATTTAATTTATAGATAATCTTTATGTCATGGAGGTAATGATGCTAATGCTTCACTGAGGAAACTTTTTCCTTCTCTCTTTGGGTGATTATCACAGTAGAGTTAACCACCAAATTAGCACATTTACAAGTGCTTTATTTTCCAGGCATTCCAATAGGGCATGAGATGAGCTCAGTTTTTCCTAAAACGTGTCTCCGTCATGAATTATGGCAAAATAGAATTATGGGAAGAAATAGAACATGGCATAAAAGAGATACAGAAGGTATTTATTATCTATAAATGTTAAATCAGAGTCATTAGAAACAACAGAATTGTAGTACTCTGAGTTCAGGCTAATCATTTTATACTTAACTCCCAGGCAGCCCTTCATTAGCCCCATTCTTTGTGTAATGGTCCAACCACCTCATGTTCCTTTCCAAGAATATGAGGAAAAGAACAATTCCTTTCCCCTCATTGTGGGGCTAACTACACCAGTGGCGAAGCAATTGTGGATTAGTTTGCCTCTATGTTTTTTCTCATCGAGTGCTTAATTGCTTCAGTAGTGTCTGACTCTTTGTGACGCTCTGCACTGTAGCCTTCCAGGCTCCTGTGTCCATGGAATTCTCCAGGAAAGAATACTGCAGTGGATTGCCATGCCCTCCTCCAGGGAGTCTTACCAACTGAGAGATGGAACCCATGTCTCTTATGTCTCCTGGCTTGGCAGGCATTCTTTTTATACGGGTGCCACCTGGGAAACAAATATATATATATATATATATATATATATATATATATATATAGCTTATTACATATTACTTTGTATATACTACTTTATGGGGGCTTCCCTGGTGGCTCAGATGGTAAAGAATCTGCCTGCAATACAGGACACCCAGGTTTAATCCCTGGGTCAGGAAGATCTTCTGAAGAAGGGAATGGCTACCCATTCCAGTATTTTTGCCTAGAGAATTCCATGGCCAGAGGAGCCTTGCAGGCTACAGTCCATGGGGTCACAAAGAGTGGGACACAACTGAGCAACTAGCACCTCCACCACCATGCTGCTGCTGCTAAGTCACTTCAGTCGTGTCCGACTCTGTGTGACCCAATAGAAGACAGCCTACCAGGCTCCCCCGTCCCTGAGATTCTCCAGGCAAGAATACTGGAGTGGGTTGCCATTTCCTTCTCCAATGCATGAAAGTGAAAAGTAAAGTGAAGTCGCTCAGTCGTGTCCGACTCTTAGTGACCCCATGGACTGCAGCCCACCAGGCTCCTCCGTCCATGGGATTTTCCAGGCAAGAGTACTGGAGTGGGGTGCCATTGCCTTCTCCACTCCACCATACTTATCTATTAAATTGCCTTCTTATTCCACTCTTCCTTAACATTGCCTTGCTGACATGTCAAAGTTTTTTTTTTTTTTTTTTTTTGGTTTGTGTAGCACATTTCCTTTTTAACTCCCATTTAACTTTGATCGGAGAAGGCAATGGCACTCCACTCCACTACTCTTGCCTAGAAAATCCCATGGACGGAGGAGCTTGGTAAGCTGCAGTCCATGGGGTCGCTAAGAGTTGGACACGACTGAGCTACTTCACTTTCACTTTTCACTTTCATGCATTGGAAAAGGAAATGGCAACCCACTCCAGTGTTCTTGCCTGGAGAATCCCAGGGAAGGGGGAGCCTGGTGGGCTGCTGTCTATGGGGTTGCACAGAGTCGGACACGACTGAAGCGACTTAGCAGCAGCAGCAGCAGCAACTTCGATGCTTTCTCCTTAATCTACACCACAGGCTTCTTGTTTGAAGAATTCTTATCACTTCTTCATAACATATACTCGAAACACAAAACATGTTTTTGACTTCTTATTTTGTGTCAGTCACTTTTGCACATTATCTCAGTTATGACTTGGACAAATAATATAGATTAAGCTTAAATAATCTCTATTTTATAGATGAGGGGAAGAATATCAAGGAGACTTAATAATTTGCACAAGATCATATAATGTTTAAGGAGCTCATCGGAGTTCTAAATCAAGTGTGTCTGTGGCTGTATTAGACATATGTACTTTTCACTGAGAACATTTAAAATTTTTCATAATAGTATTATAGAATCCTGAACTAAACAATGTATAATCTGACCTGTTATGCAATATATATATATATATATATACACACACACACACATTTATATAATATGTGTTATATGTTTGGTTTTATATTTATAATTAAAAATAAAATTTTGTATATAAAATCAATCACACATTTAAATGTGGCACCATGTAACAATGTAACACAGCAGCTCTGGATTAGCTGCTGAATGTCTTTCCATGACCACTTTTGAGTGAAAGTTTCAAACTTGTTCTTAACTTTGTCCCTGAGTGTTTGTAACTAAAGGCACAAATATGTGAAATAATTTTAAAAATACGTATTTTATGAAACTGTTTATTTTCATATTGATTTATTGATTTGTCTGCCTGAGAAACCAAGAAAATGGAGTGAAAAAATTATCTGTATTAGCATTCAGGTTTTATCAGTGATTGAGACTCCCTTGGACTGCAAGGAGATCCAACCAGTCCATTCTGAAGGAGATCAGCCCTGGGATTTCTTTGGAAGGAATGATGCTAAAGCTGAAACTCCAGTACTTTGGCCACCTCATGAGAAGAGTTGACTCATTGAAAAAGACTCTGATGCTGGGAGGGATTGGGGGCAGGAGGAGAAGGGGACGACAGAGGATGAGATGGCTGGATGGCATCACTGACTCGATGGACGTGAGTCTGAGTGAAATCCGGGAGTTTGTGATGGACAGGGAGGCCTGGCATGCTGTGATTCATGGGGTTGCAAAGAGTCAGACACGACTGAGCGACTGAACTGAACTGATTCCTAAAGATACAAAATAGTGCATATGAGTTTGTTTACTCTAAGTCTGGTGATATTATCTCCTGTAGACTACAATAGAATAGGTTAAAAAAAAGAAAAGAAATTAATTGATACTTTCCTATCCTTCTCCAAAGGTCAAAATATAATCATGTAGTTGATAGTTATTTGCCATGTAAATCAAATCTTGAAATTATATGACACTGATCTAAGTGGTTATTTAATTTTTACTCTTCATAATAACACCATGAGGTAGGTACTAGTTTCTTCAGTTTGTGAAATAGATTGAGACTTTAATGAAGAACCTAAAGATCATATTTTTTATATCCTGTCTCTGATTACATATCTCCAACTATTCTGCCTCGGATTTGAACTGGAGTATATCATTCAAACAATACTTAACCATTGTGTTACATTGTTCTGTACAGTTTTAAAACCTACACATTTATAATTTTATAAAAACTGCATTTCATTGTAACTACTTTGTTATTGTTCAGTTGCTCAGTCATGTCTGACTCTTTGCAATCCCATGGACTACAGCACGCCAGGCTTCCCTGTCCATTACCAACTCCCAGAGCTTGCTCAAACTCATCACCATTGAATTGGTGATGCCATCCAACCATCTCATCTGTTGCCCCCTTCTTCTACTGCCCTCAATCTTTTCCAGCATCAGGGTCTTCAATGAGTTGGCTCTTCGCATCAGGTGACCAAAGTATTGGAGCTTCAGCTTCAGCATCAGTTCTTCTAATGAATATTCAGGGTTGATTTCCTTTAAGACTGACTGGTTTAATTTCCTTGCTGTCCAAGGAACTCTCAAGAGTCTTCTCCAGCATCAGAGTTAAATAGCATCAATTTTTTGGCACTCACCCTTCTTTTTGATACAACTCTCACTTTCATACGTGATTACTGGAAAAACAATAGCTTTGACTATATGAACTTTTGTAGGCAAAGTGATGTCTCTGCTTTTTAATATGCTGTCTAGGTTGGTCATAGCTTTTCTTCCAAGGAGCAAGTGTCTTTTAATTTGATGGCTGCAGTCACTACCCACAGTGATTTTGGAGCCCTAGACATAAACAGCTTATTATTGTATAAATTACCTGTGAGTTAATAAAATATGGTAGGATAGAAATAAGAAAGAAAATGGGAAGTGCAACGTGTAAAATGAACAACTAGTTGTACCCATTCAAAGATGACTCCCTAGTGTTCTTAGAAAATTGTCTTGAGGACAGAAAATGTTCCCTCCTCTTTTCAACTGAAAATGTAATCCATTTCTCCAGTAGAAAAAGTTTTTGTATTCTTGTAAAAGAAGAGCTAATACATTATAAAATGAACTGAGGGTTCACTATATGTTCCCTTATGGAATTTTGCATCACCCACTTCACACTATGAGCAGACAAACAACAAAATTACTCTTATAGTTCTCTCAGTTCAAGAGGTGAATGCTAATTTTAAACTTTGAACTACTGCTGCTAAGTCGCTTCAGTCATGTCCGACTCTGTGCGACCCCAGAGATGGCAGCCAACCAGGCTCCCCCATCCCTGGAATTCTCCAGGCAAGAACACTGAAGTGGGTTGCCATTTCCTTCTCCAATGCATGAAAGTGAAAGTGAAGTCACTTAGTTGTGTCCGACTCTTGGCGACCCCATGGACTGCAGCCCATCAGGCTCCTCCATCCATGGGATTTTCCAGGCAAGAGTACTGGAGTGGGGTGCCATTGCCTTCTCCGTAGGAACTACTAAGACAATATTAATGTACAGTTTTCAATTCCTTATCATTTATTTTACTAGAGCAGGGTTTGACATTTTTTTCTCTTTAGAAGCCTTTTATAAAAATGAATATCCATTTTTGTGTTTGCATATCCTTTAAACTTCATAAGTTGATAAAGTACAAAGCTTGGTTTTATGCTGACTTCAGAAATAGCTGAATCTTATCAGAAAGTTTTCTCACTCAGCGTTCTCTAGGGTTTCATGACCTTTGAGAATGTGTGCTTCAGTAATTACCAATTACAAGTTTGTCATTTACGAAAAGTCAATTAGTAATAAAGCATGTATGAGAGAAGAATGTAAACTTTGAAATTTACGGTTGTATATTAAAATCACAATATTATATGTTAGCTAATATTGTATGCTCTTTTATCTTTAATTAGTATGTATCTTTTCACATTTAAAAATCTAAATATTTAACTCACATATCCTCAATTTAAATATAGAACCAGTACTTTATTGAAAATTTTGTTCTTTAAACATAATTTGTCTTCATTTTAACAAATATTTTGAAATGATACCACTTTTCTTACTGATGTTGTTTTTTAAAGAGCTTTCATTTTTATCTTGTTGTTGTTTAGTCATTAAGTCTATCCTACTCTTTTACAACCCCATGGACTGTAGCCCACAAGGCTTCTCTGTCCATGTGCTTTTTCCAAGAAAGAATATTGGAATTCATTGCCATTTCCTTCTCCAGGGGATCTTCCCGACCCAGGGATCAAACCCAGGTCTCCTGCATTGACAGGCAGTTTCTTTACCAATAAACCAGCAGGAAAGCCTCACATTTATTTTAACTTATATTTTATCATCCTGAATATAAAGCCATTTTTAATAACCTTAAAATACACCTTTTGTGTCACATCTTGAACCCACACTGTATCATGAAATATTTTAGACCAAATAATTTCATCACTTTTGTTTCCCTCCATCACTTAGGAAAAATGAAAATGACAAGGCCTTGAAATTAAGGAAAACTATTATTATGTAAAACATATGTATTTGGTACCTGAGTAGTTGGTATGCAATGTTTATAGTTAAGAAACAGCAAAAAAATTAATTTTTAATTGAGCCTTAAATATTTAATCTGTTCTATATATAAAGTCCTGGTCCTCAAAATCTTCACAGTTTAATGGAGACGAAGTAAGTCATACTTATGAAGAAATCCAGAACAGGGAGCAGCAAACTTTTTCTGTTAAGGGTCAGACAATATGTTCAGCTTTGTAGACCATGTGTGCTCTGTAACAACTACTCAACTCATCACAACTGCTTCCTGCAACACACAAAAGTAGCCATAGACAATGTGTAAGTCAGTGAGCATGATGTGTTCCAGAGAAACTTAATTTACAGATCCAGACTTGAATTTCATACAATTTTTAAGTGTCACAGACTATTATCCTTCATTGGATCATTTTCAAACATTTTTTAGTTTGCTGGCTATACAAAAGCATACAGTTGACTGAATTTGGCCAAGAAATCTATATTATCTCCCCGTTATCATTGTAGCAAATTACTACAAAGCTGGTGGCTTAAAACAGCAGTATTCTCCCACAGCTCTGGAAGCCAGAAGTTTCACATAAATTTCTAGGTGTTGCTATTGCACTTCCTCCTAAGGGTTAAGGAAGAGTCCGTTCTTAAACTCCTTTGTCTTTGTGTAGCTGCAGATATTTACTCCAATCTCTCTACTCTTTCCTGCAGCCAGTAGGTCCCTCATGCGATCTTGCTGGTCCTCCTATCGGCAAGTTCAAGTTTACAACAAGGGTCTCTTGCTGGTGATTACTATGGTTTGCTTTTGGGGATTCCCAGGTGGCACAGTGGTAAAGAATCCACCTGCAATGCAGGAGACCTGGGTTCGATCCCTGGGTAGGGGAGATTGAAGGGACTGGCAACCCACTGCGGTATTCTTGCCTGGAGAATTCCATGGAGAGAGGAGCATGGAGGGCTACAGTCCATAGGGTCACAAAGAGTTGGACATAACCGAAGCAACTTAGCATGCACACACACATGGCTGTAGAAGTTTATTCTTTCTGGAAAAGAAATAAATGGAAGAGACTGGTGAGTTACAAGACTGGAAGACTAAAAGGGTCAAATGGTAAGCCAAGACTATACAATTGCAGGGATTTGAATGGGTGGGAGATAGATGGTAGGTTTTATACTTTGAATTTTGTTACCATGGTTGCAATGAATAAGATAGGTTGTAGATAATTCTGGCCACATTTAATATCTCTTTTCAGGCAGCCAGTGATAAAAGAGGAAGACTTGTCTCAAATTAGGTTATTCTTGCATTTAAAATACACAGTATTTAGGAAGCCAAGTAGACAAGGTTTGATCTCTTGGTGGTAGGTAGTAAGCATTTGGGACAAAGTCAAACACATCTCCTGGTGTTTAACATGGGGGTGAACATATGATCGTGCATAAGATATGATAAAGGCACCACCCGGGTGACCTTCAGGAGTGCAGCTGAACTGGCAGAAAGAGAACTGAGTTGTCAGATGTCAGAGAAATCCATTGAAGCCACCAGCCAAAAATGAATGAGTTAAGTCTTCAATTATTTACTGCAAAGGCATAAACAAGAGGCTAAAACTGGAGAAAGCACTGACTCCCTCTGTTCCATTTCCCACTGTGAAGCAGCGCACCAGTGGAGTATCAGGTAGACCAATGACCAACGTGAGGGTCATCTCACTCTTGAAGGAGCTGGACCAGAAGTCTCTGGTGTGAAGGGGAGGAGGAGGGCCAGGGGTGGAATTTGCTGGGAACTGAGTGAGAGTGAGGAAACGGGTCTGGTGTCTGGTGTCCTGGCTCAAGGTTTCCCCCTTCTCCCTTCACAAGGCCGCCTCATTATAGGTGCCTGCAGAGCCCTCTCTGGCTGCAGCCTCAGAGAAGGACATCTAGAAATGAGGGTGCCTCCTTACAAATGCAAATATGCAAAGCACATGATCAGCCAGGAGCACTTGAACCTTGAACAGCAGCCCCTTCCATGACTGCAAGGTACTGGCTGTGCACCCAGCCTCTGTGTGGAGGGCAGCTTCTCCCCAGCGACCTGCCAGGTGAAGATCTATGATCAGAACCTGAAAAAACACCTGTTTTACCAGGAGCCTGAAGTGAAGTGAAGGGAAAGTTGCTCAGTCGTGTCCAACTCTTTGCAACCCCGTGGGCTATACAGTCCATGGAATTCTCTAAGCCAGAATACTAGAGTGGGTAGCCTTTTCCTTCTCCAGAGGATCTTCCCAACCCAGGGATAGAACCCAGGTCTCCCACATTGCAGGTGGATTCTTTACCAGCTGAGCCACAAGATAAGCCCAACAGGAGTCCCTGTGAAGCTGGAGGAGCCCTGTGGTGCCCTCCATCCTTGGGCTGTGAGCACATGTGACTAATAAATAGCTACTAACTACATCTTTCCAGTTTTATGTGTCCTATGTTAGGTCACCTTGTACCATTTAGAATGGAAAAAACCTCCTTCGCTAACGGTGAACTGGAGGTGATCAGAACAGTCTTCCTCTGGAGGTTCATCTAAATGACAACAGAAATGCAAGGAGGAGATGATTTCAGTTTTCTTGGAAATGATTAAGTGAAAGTGACCTATGGTCCAAAGATGTTGACAAAATATTAAGAAAAAGGACAGAGGACATAAAGATCCAGAGGGACAGAACAGAATGGATGTAGCTACATTCCAGAAGATGTAAAGGAGAAGTTACAGGAGTGACTCTTCCTGAGAAATTCTTCAGAGATCTCCAAAGCAAAAGTTACTTACAAATTTGAGTATGAAAGGTGGTGCCATTCATCAGTGCCTCCCTCTATCCACCCCACTCCCAGACATGCACAGACACCTGGGTTTACGTCGTTACCTTTAGGGTAAAATAGGAGGAAAAAAAACCTAAAAATTATTTAAAATATTTCATTTTTTTAAAAATAATTTTTATGTTTTTTTTTTCTCCTATTTTACCCTAAAGGTAATGATGTAAACCCCAGGTGTCTGGTTGCTTTTTATGGTGGGCATCAGATCAGATCAGATCAGATAAGTTGCTCAGTAGTGTCCGACTCTTTGCGATCCCATGAATCGCAGCACACCAGGCCTCCCTGTCCATCACCAACTCCCAGAGTTCACTCAAACTCATGTCCATCGAGCTGGTGATGCCATCCAGCCATCTCATCCTCCGTCGTCCCCTTCTCCTCCTGCTCCCAATCCCTCCCAGCATCAGAGTCTTTTCAAATGAGTCAACTCTTCACATGAGGTGGCCAAAGTACTGGAGTTTCAGCTTGAGCATCATTCCTTCCAAAGCAATCCCAGGGCTGATCTCCTTCAGAATGGACTGGTTGGATCTCCTTGCAGTCCAAGGGACTCTCAAGAGTCTTCTCCAACACCACAGTTCAAAAGCATCAATTCTTCAGCACTCAGCCTTCTTCACAGTCCAACTCTCACACCATACATGACCACAGGAAAAACCATAGCCTTGACTAGACGAACCTTTGTTGCCAAAGTAATGTCTATGCTTTTGAATATGCTATCTAGGTTGGTCATAACTTTCCTTCCAAGGAGTAAGCGTCTTTTAATTTCATGGCTGCAGTCACCATCTGCAGTGATTTTGGAGCCCAGAAAAATAAAGTCTGACACTGTTTCCACTGTTTCCCCATCTAATTCCCATGAAGTGCTGGGACCAGATGCCATGATCTTCGTTTTCTGAATGTTGAGCTTTAAGCCAAATTTTTTACTCTCCGCTTTCACTTTCATCAAGAAGCTTTTTAATTCCTCTTCACTTTCTGCCATAAGGGTGGTGTCATCTGCATATCTGAGGTTACTGATATTTCTCCCGGCAATCTTGATTCCAGCTTGTGATTCTTCCAGTCCAGCGTTTCTCATGACGTACTCTGCATATAAGTTAAATAAACAGGGTGACAATATACAGCCTTGACATACTCCTTTTCCTATTTGGAACCAGTCTGTTGTTCCATGTCCAGTTCTAACTGTTGCTTCCTGACCTGCATACAAACTTCTCAAGAGGCAGATCAGGTGGTCTGGTATTCCCATCTCTTTCAGAATTTTCCACAGTTGATTGTGATCCACACAGTCATAAGGCTTTGGCATAGTCAATAAAGCAGAAATAGATGTTTTTCTGGAACTCTCTTGCTTTTTCCATGATCCAGCGGATGTTGGCAATTTGATCTCTGGTTCCTCTGCCTTTTCTAAAACCAGCTTGAACATCAGGAATTTCACGGTTCACATTTTGCTGAAGCCTGGCTTGGAGAATTTTGAGCATTACTTTACTAGCATGTGAGATGAGTGCAATTGTATGGTAGTTTGAGCATTCTTTGGCATAGAAACCAAATTAAAGCCCTTTTTTTATTTGGCAAGGGAATGAAAGTAGGTGACTATATCTACCTGCCTACTCGTTCTACTCATCCTAAAATGCAGTCAGTCTGTTGACACCCCATCCAAGGATACTGTATTCAAAGTCTGTGCCTAAGTCCAGGAGAAAATATAGAATCTCAAAGCTATTGAAAAAAAAAGTAATAACATTGTATGGCCACTCAATATGGCTGTTCTCCTGCTCTCTGTACATTCCCTGCCTGACTAGGGCTTGCTTCATCTATACCCTCCTCACATGACTGACCTTCCTACATATTTGTCCCAGGCCCCAGCTAGTGATAATTCTTATCAAAGGGGCAGTGAGGGGTCTGCTCCTCTACAGGTTTCTCTGGTAACTAATGGGCCCACCTGAAGTCAATTCCCCTATAACTGGAGCCTCCCCTTCCCTTGGGGAGTGAAGACTGCCACCATGCCCTGCCCACTTTCTGCCTCACACGGTGAGGTGTTTCTCCAGGACCTTGCATCAGACATGGAAGATTCCCATCCACAAAACCACTTATGTCTCTGTTGCTGATTCCAGAGTCTTTCTTTGGTCTTGAAGCTGGGCAACATAGGTCTTCCTTGTAGTTGGGGTGGAGCCCAATAAACACACAAAAGAAGTAGAAAACAAAAGCAAAACAGTAAACAAAACAACCAAAATTAATAGTGATAATTCCGAAAGAAGGATTCTAAAAATTGCATTCTAATATGACATTCCCTTCTTAAGTAAACCACTTTTTCTCTTCACTATTTCAGGATTTTCTTTCTTCCATGATTATATGGATTATATGAAAATGTCATGGCAAAGTTACTAGGCATTATGTACAAGGCAAGTTCTTCCCCACAGTGATTGTTTCTTTTATTTTTACTAATTTTCATCTAGGTAAGTGCTATGGGCTCCTTCATTTCCTGTAAGTCCTGATGCAAAGTTATCTTCTCTTTGAAGAGTTTCCTAGCCACTCTACCTCAAATTTCAACACGCTTCTAGAACATTTCATATTGCCTTTCCTGATGTAATTTGTTCTCTTTGGAACATTGTCCAATATACTACATTTATCATACTTATACTGTCTTTCTCCTACACTAAAATGTCAGCTTTGCAAGCACAGAGATATTAATCTCTTTTGTTTTAACACTGTATTTCCAGCTCCTAGGGGGAGTATCTGTTATGTTGTAATTATTTAATTAATATTTACTGAAGAAATAAAAAATTGACTTGGGGGAAATATAAAATGGTCTACGATTTTATTTTTATTTCTAATTCATTTCTTTTAGAAAGCAAGGGATTTTTGGTAGTTGGGGGAGACAGTAGAAAAAAAAGGAACTAGATTTAATAAAATTGGTGGAGAGAAAATGAAGTCTGAATGAGGCAATGAAGTTTCTAGAAGGATACAAAGTAAGAAAAAGAGTTAGATATTTGAACTTTAAAATCCAAGATGGAATAATATGAGGTGGTAACAAGTCCATGAGGAGATCTACCAGATGGTGATAAACCTTGAGATCAATTGGGCTGAGGGAGCACCTGTTATTATTATTGTCTTATAAGATGGTCAAAATGACAGTATTAAGAAATATAGCATGTATTTGGAAGGTCCGCATATTAGCCAAGATTCTCCAGAGAAACAATGAATAGGATATATACAGGTGTATAGAAAGAGATTTATTATGAAGGATTGGTCTGTGCTATTAAGGCAGCTGTGAAGCCCCATGATGTGCTGCCCAAAATCTGGAAACCCAGGAAAGCCAGTGAGGTATTTGTAGCTCAAGCCCAAACTCCTAAGAATCAGGAGAGTCAGTGATCTAAATCCCAGCCCAAGTCTGAATGTCCAAGATCCAAGGGTCAGTGGTGTAAGTCCTGGTCCAAGTCTGAAGGTCTGAGAGGAGAGACAGGAGTGCAGATGTTCAAAGGCAGGAGAAGAGGGGTGTCTCAGCTCTTTGCAGAAGGCAAATTTGCCCTTTTTGTGCCATTTTGTTCTATTCAAGCCCTCAGTAGATTAGATGGTGCCCATGTGCTTTGGTGAAGGCAGATCCCCTTACTCTGCCTACCTGTTCAAATGCTACACTCTTCCAGAGACATCCTCCTAGATACACCAAGATATAATGCTTTCACCAGATATTAGGGCATCCATCCTTTAGTCTAGCCAAGATGACAAGTAAAATTAACTATCACTGTCTGTAATTATATATTGGGAAACTGCACAACAAGTTAAGTGATACTGGTTAAAAAAGAAAAATTGACAAATGCAAAGCCAAAGACTTCCCTTTTAAATGACTTGGTGTTATTAATTTATCAAGATCTAATCTTTAGGGACTTGCCTGACTGTTCAGTTGTTAAAATGCCACCTTCTAATGCAGGGGGTGCGGGTTCGATCCCTGGTCAGGGAACAAAGATCCCACATGCAGCAAGCAGCCAAAAATTAAAAAAAAAAAAAAAGAAAGAAAAGAAAAGAAAAAGAAATCCAAACTTTAGGACATGGATTTTAGACAGAAATCCACTTACCATACACAGGGAAGAGAGTGGGGCTTTCAACTTAGCAATAAGAGAGGACCCTAAGTAATAACCTTGAATCGCAATTGGAGCTAGGCACTCCACAGTCGAGGCCTGCTTGTCTTCTACCTGAGGGATGGTATAGGAGCAAAGTGTTGCTTAGTGATAGGAGGTAGTTCATCCAATGAGAGTTTATTTTCAAATAATCTTGAAAAACACTGCTTCCCTGATCTCACTCTGGGAGTATCATGACATAATATAACAAATTCAAAGCTATTTGAAGTTTGACAATAAAGAAACCTGCTTTTTGAACTCAGCTTTCTCTGACTATATTTAATTAAAGAACATATTACTCACAGCATGTCTATTAATTTCCTGTGGAACTGGTGAGAAATGCTTTTAAAAGCTAAAGCTGGGGCTATAATCAAAGATAAATTACCTGAAGTTGCTGAGAAAATTGAACTATTTGGGTAGAAAACAAAGCAAGTCAATAACTTAATGTGTTGGCATCAATCCACTGACACTCACTTTCCAAATTTTATTCCTGACCAGTTGAATATGCCTATGAAAATGCAAATACATCATAATGAGAAAAATAATTTGAATAACTAAACAGTGGTCACATTGCAAACAGCTGCAACAAAACCTCAATGAAAAAGTCTTCTTGAAATGGTCAAAGCTTTTAATTTTATAATATTTTTACAAAAAAAAAAAAAGATTGGGTGTTTTTATAGGGCACTTTATATATAATATTCTTTAATTTTAAAGAAAGTAATATTGTTACCATGGATGTAGTGGGTTGGACAATGCATGCCTCCCAAATTCATGTTTACCCAGAACTTCAGGATGTAACATTTGGAAATTGGGTCTTTGCAAATTTATTAGTTAATATGAAGTCATACCAGATAAAGGTGGAACCTAAACCCAGTGGTTTTATAACAGGAGAGAATACACAGAGAAACACAGAAAGAAGAGGTCATGTGAAGAGTAATCCAATCTGTGGATGTGGAACCCAGACTTCCCTGATGGCTCCGATGGTAAAGCGTCTATCTAAAATGTGGAGACCTGGGTTTGATCCCTGGGTCAGGAAGATCCCCTAGAGAAGGAAATGGCAACGCACTCCAGTACTATTGCCTGGACAATCCCATTGATGGAGGAGCCTGGAAGGCTACAGTCCATGGGATCGCAAAGAGTTGGACACAACTGAGCAACTTCACTTTCACTTTGTGGATACACAGGAGTTGCAGATACAGAAGAATTTTTACAAGAATATACAATATTGGTGCAAAAGGTAGTAAAAAGCTGTCCATAAAAGATAGATTTCTCTTCTATTTACTTTCCCTAAAATTTATCCTTTGGGGAAATAAAAAACTAAAAGAACACCCTTATATTAGTATAACATACTTAAAGTTAATAAGGGCTTACTAGACATATAGTTGCAATACACTTCAATATCTGGGACTTTCTAGGTTGCTCAGATGGTAAAGAATCTGCCTGCAATACAAGAGACTCAGGTTATATCCCTGGGTTGAGAAG
The DNA here is from genome assembly GCF_029407905.1 of Bubalus kerabau. NCBI lineage: Eukaryota > Metazoa > Chordata > Mammalia > Artiodactyla > Bovidae > Bubalus > Bubalus kerabau. Next base: position 64,238,792 of record NC_073635.1, read on the forward strand.
ATCCCCTGGAGAAGGGAATGGCAATCCACTCCAGTATTCTTGCCTGGAGAATTCCATAGTCAGCTGTGTCTAGTGGGCTACAGTCCGTGGAGTCTCAAAGAGTCTAACCCGACTGAGCAACTAACACTTTCAGTTTACATGTCTTAGCATATCTATCACATAGAGGGAAGCTTTCATTTTAAATTTACACTGTCTTAGAAATTTTTGTATTAACCATTTGCTCTGTTACAGACTGAATTGTTCTCAGAAAATACAAATGCTGAAGCCCTAACCCCAAGAGACACTGTACAGGGGGGATGGGGCCTTCAAGGAAGTAATTAAGGTTAAATGATGTCTTAGGGTGGGGACTCAATACAATATGTTGTGTGCCTGCTCGGTTGTGTCCAAATTTCTGCATCTCCTGTATTAGCAGACAGATTCTTTACCACTGAGTCATTGGGGAAGCCCTGGTGCCCTTATAGGAAAAGAAAGACAGCAGAAAAACCCACACAAGAAGACACACAGGAAGACTGCTATCTTAAGCCATGGGGAGAGACCTTAAAAGAATTCAATTGTGCCAGCACATTGCTCTTGGAATTCTAACCTCCAGAAAAATATAAATGTGTTGGTTAAGCCACTCAGTATGTGATATTTTTTGTTCTGGGAGCCAAAGTAGACTGATGCATCCCCTGATGTTGTTACCCTTATCTTTAAGAGTCCAGAAGATAATTAATAGAAATAAGTTACTTTCTAAGTAATTTGTGTCTGTCAGAAATAGTAGGCATGGCTATCTGTTGAAACCTTATTTTAGGAAAGATTCTGTATTAGCACTTCAGTTTATAAGTATACCACATCCAAGGGCAAAGGTGAAGCCCCAGCAAGACAGTAGGAGGGGCAAAATCGTATTTAGAATCAAACACCTCAGCTTCCAGAGATGTTCAGAGGGCTCAAACAAACCTTGTGTGCACCAGGACCCAGAGACCCCACAGAGACTGGGCCAGAACTGTGTTTGAGTATCTCCTGTGTAGGCATGGATCAGCAGTGGCCTGCTGCAGGGGCAGAGGCTATGGGTACAGCAGATCTGGGTATGGCATAAGCCCTCTCAGAGTAAATCACCATTAACCCCAACTTTGGTCATGTATGGATATGAGAGTTGGACTGTGAAGAAGGCTGAGCACTGAAGAATTGATGCTTTTGAGCTGTGGTGTTGGAGAAGACTCTTGAGAGTCCCTTGGACTGCAAGGAGATCCAACCAGTCTGTTCTGAAGGAGATCAGCCCTGGGATTTCTTTGGAAGGCATGATGCTAAGGCTGAAAGTCCAGTACTTTGGCCACCTCATGCGAAGAGTTGACTCATTGGAAAAGAGTCTGATGCTGGGAGGGATTGGGGGCAGGAGGAGAAGGGGACGACAGAGGATGAGATGGCTGGATGGCAGCACTGACTCAATGGTTGTGAATCTGAGTGAACTCCGGGAGTTGGTGATGGACAGGGAGGCCTAGTGTGCTGCAATTCATGGGGTCGCAAAGAGTCGGACACGACTGAGCGACTGAACTGAACTGATAGTTGATTAACAGTGTTGTGATAGTTTCGGGTGGACAGCAAAGGGACTCAGTCATACATATATATGTATCCATTCTCCTTCAAACTCCCCTCCTTTCCAGGCTGCCACGTAGTGTTAAGAAGAGTTCCCTGTGCTATACAGTAGGGCTCTGTTAATTATCCATTCAAAATATAACACTGTGCATACGTGTTCCCAAACCTCCCAAACTGAGCGACTGAACTGAGAGCACCAGGACTTACATAAGACTGGGGAAACAGACTCTTGGAGGGCACAAACAGAACCGTGTACACACCAGGACCCAGGAGAAAGGAGCAGTGACCACACAAAAGACTGACCCAGACTTGCTTCTGAGTGTCCAGGAGTCTCCAGGGGAGGTGTGTGTCTACAGTGGCCTGCTGCAGGGCCGGGGCACTGAGTGCAGCAGTGCACACATGAGATCTTTTGAAGGAAGTCAGCATTATCTTTATTACCTCCACTATATTTTGGCTTCAGTTCAAACAACAGTGAGGGAAGACAATTCCACCCATCAGAACAAGGCCCAGTTTTCCCCTCAGTCTCTTCCATCAGGAAGCTTCCATAAGCATCTTATCTTTCTCCATCAGAGGGCAGACAGAATGAAGACCACAATCACAGAAAACTAACCAAACTGATTACATGGACCACAGCCTTGTCTAACTCAATAAAACTATGAGCCATGTCATTTAGGGCCACCCAAGATGGACAGGTCATGGTGAAGAGTTCTGACAAAATGTGATCCACTGGAGAAGGGAATGGCAAATACTTCAGTATTCTTGCCTTGAGAACCACATGAACAGCATGAAAAGGCAGAAAGATAGGATACTGAAAGATGAACTTTCCAGATCAGTAGATGCTCAATATGCTACTGGAGATCAGTGGAGAACTAACTCCGGAAAGAATGAAGAGATAGAGCCAAAGCAAACACAACACACAGTTGTGTGTGTGACTGGTGATGGAAGTAAAGACCAATGCTGTAAAGAGTAATACTCTTTACATATTGGAATATGTATTTGCATAGGAACCTGGAATGTTGTTAGGTTTATTCAGCTCAGTTCAGTTGCTCAGTCATGTCCGACTCTTTGCGACACCATGGACTGAAGCATCCCAGGCCTCCCTGTCAATCACCACTTCCCAGAGTCTACTCAAACTCATGTCTGTTGAGTCGATGATGCCATCCAACCATCTCATCCTCTGTCATCCCCTTATCCTCCCACCTTCAATCTTTCCCAGCATCAGGGCCTTTTCAAATGAGTTAGTTCTTCACATCAGGTGGCCAAAGTATTGGAGTTTCAGCTTCAACAAGAGTCCTTCCAATGAACACTCAGGGCTGATCTCCTTTAGAATGGACTGGTTGGATCTCCTTGCAGTCCAAGGGACTCTCAAAAGTGTTCTCCAACACCAGAGTTCAAAAGCATCAATTCTTCAGCATTCAGCTTTCTTTATAGTTCAATTCTCACATCCAGCAAGTGGTGGCTGCAGGGCACTGGAGAGGTGAGAGGCCAAGAGGAGATACCCCACGTCCAAGGTCAGAGAAACTGCAATAAGACAGTAGGCACTGAGAGAGGGCATCAAAGGACAGACAGACAGAAACCACAATGAGAGAAAACTAACCAATGTAAACACATGGACCACAGACTTGTCTAACTCAATGAAACTATGAGCCATGCCATGTAGGGCCACCCAAGACAGACAGGTCATAGTGGAGAGTTCTGACTCATTAGCACATATACAAAAATTGGAATGATACAGAGATTAGCATGGCCCTTGCACAAGGAAGATATGCAAATTTGTGAAGCATTACGTCCATGAATCAAGGCAAATCGGAAGTGGTCAAACAGGAGATGGCAAGACTGAACGTCGACATTTTAGGAATCAGCAAACTAAAATGAACTGGAGTGGGTGAATTTAACTCAGATGACCGTTGTATCTACTACTGTGGGCAAGAACCCATTAGAAGAAATGGAGTAGCCATCACAATCAACAAGAAAGTCTGAAATGCAGTACTTGGTTGAAATCTCAAAAACGAGAGAATGATCTCTGTTTCCAAGGCAAGCCACTCAATATCAGAGTAATCCACATCTATGCCTCGACCAATAACGCTGAAGACGCTGAAGGTGAACAGTTCTATGAAGACTGACAAGACTTTCTAGAACTAACACCAAAAAAATTTCATTATAGGGAACTGGAATGCAAAAGTAAGAAGTCAAGAGATACCTAGACTAACAGGAAAATTTGGCTTTGGAGTACAAAATGAAGCAGGTCTGGGACTAATAGAGTTTTGCCAAGAGAATGCACTAGTCATAGCAAACACCCTCTTTCAACAATACAAGAGAAGACTCTGCACATGGACATCACCAGATGGTCAACACCGAAATTGGATTGATTATATTCCTTGCAGCCAAAGATTGAAAAGCTCTATACAGTCAGCAAAAACAAGACTGGAGCTGATTGGGGTTCAGGTCAGGAACTCCTTATTGCCAAATTCAGACTGAAATTGAAGAAATTAGGGAAAACCACTAGACCATTCAGGTATGACCTAAATCATATCCCTTAGATTATACAAAAGTGACAAATAGATTCAAGGGATTAGATCTGATAGACAGAGTGCCTGAAGAACTATTGACAGAGGTTCGTGACATTGTATAGGAGGTAGGGATCAAGACCATCCCCAAAAAATAGAAATGCAAAGAGGCAAAATGGTTGTCTGAAGAGGCCTTACAAACAGCTATGAAAAGAAGAGAAGGAAAGATTTACCCATTTGAATGCAGAGTTCCAAAGAATATCTAGGAGAGATGAGAAAGCCTTCCTCAGGTATCAAAGCAAAGAAATGAAACAAAATAATAGAATGGAAAAGACTAGAGGTCTTTTCAAGAAAATTAGAGATTCCAAGGGAATATTTCATGTGAAGATGGGCACAATAAGGGACAGAAATGGTATGGACCTAATAGAAGCAGACGATATTAAGAAGAGGTGGCAAGAATACACAGAAGAGCTATACAAAGAAGATCATCATGATCCAGATAGCCACAATGGTGTGATCACTCACCTAGAACCAGACATCCTGGATATGAAGTCAAGTGGGCCTTAGGAAGCATCACTACAAAGCTAGTGGAGGTGATGGAATTCCAGTTGAACTATTTCAAATCCTAAAATATGATGCTGTGGAAGTGCCACACTCAATATGCCAGCAAATTTGGAAAATTCAGCAGTGCCACAGGACTGGAAAAGGTCAGTTTTCATTCCGATCGCAAATTAAGGCAATGCCAAAGAATGCTCAAACTACTGCACAATTGCACTCATCTCACACACTATAAAGTAAAGCTCAAAATTCTCCAAGCCAGGCTTCAACAGTATGTGAACCACGAACTTCCAGATGTTCAAGCTGGATTTAGAAAGGCAGAGGAAACAGAGATTTAATTGCCAACATCTGTTGGATCATGGAAAAAGCAAGAGTTCCAGAAAGACATCTATTTTTGCTTTATTGGCTATGCCAAAGCCTTTGACTGTGTAGATCACAAAAAAGTGTGGAAAATTCTTCAAGATATGGCAATATCAGACCACCTGGCCTGCCTCCTGAGAAATCTTCATGCAGGTCAAGAAGCAACAGTTGGTACTGGACCTGAAGCAGTAGACTAGCTCCAAATAGAAAGAGGAGTATGTTAAGGCTGTACATTGTCATTCTTCTTTTTTTAATAATATTCAGAGTACATCATGAGAAATGCTAGGCTGGATGAAGCACAAGCTGGAATCAAGATTGCTGCAGATAAAGAAACTCAGATATGCAGATGACACCAACCTTAAGGTAGAAAGCAAAGAATAACTGAAGAGCCTCTTAATGAAAATATAAAGGAGAGTGAAAAATTTGGCTTAAAACTCAACATTCAAAAAACTAATATTATGGCATCTGGGCCCATTGTTTCATGGCAAATAGATGGGGAAACAATGGAAACAGTGAGAGACTATATTTTGGCTCCAAATTCACTGCAGATGGTGACTGTAGCCATGAAATTAAAAGACACTTGGTCCTTAGAAGAAAAGCTATGACCAATCTAAACAGCATATTAAAAAGCAGAGGCATTACTTTGCCAAGAAATCTCTGTCTAGTCAAAGCTACAGTTTTTCCATTAGTCATATATGGATGTGAGAGTTGGTCTATAAAAAAGCTGAGCACCGAAGAATTGATGCTTTTGAACTGTGGTGTTGGAGAAGACTCTTGAGAGTCCCTTGGACTGCAAGGAGATCCAACCAGTCCATTCTGAAGGAGATCAGTCCTGGGTATTCATTGGAAGGAATGATGCTAAAGCTGAAACTCCAGTACTTTGGCCACCTCATGTGAAGTGTTGACTCATTGGAAAAGACTCTGATGCTGGGCACGACTGAAGGCAAGAGGACAAGGGGACAACAGAACATGAGATGGTTAGATGGCATCACTGACTGGATGGACATGAGTTTGAGTATGCTCTAGGAGTTAGTGATGGACAAGGAAGCCTGGCATGCTGCAGTCCATGGGTCACAAAGAGTCGGACATGACTGAGTGACTAAACTCTATATTAAATCAGTTTATTAAAAAAAAAAAACAGTGAATTAGTTAAAATTAGATTCCTTATTTTGTAGTGATAGGACTGGAGCACAGAGTTTTTCAGAAATTTGACTTAGGTCTTAGAATTTGGAAAATCTGGAATTGTTACTTCACTCCAAGCAAAGTAACTATTTGGTTCAGTTCAGTTCAGTCCCTCAGTTGTGTCTGATTCTTTGTGACCCCAAGGACTGCAGTGTGCCAGGCTTCCCTGTCCATCACCAACTCCTGGAGCCTGCTCAAACTCATGTCCATCAAGTTGGTGAGGTCATCCAACCATCTCACTCTCTGTGGCCCCCTTCTCCTCCTTCCTTCAATCTTACGCAGCATCAGGGTCTTTTCCAATGAGTCAGTTCTTGCATTAGTTGGCCGAAGTATTGGAATTTCAGTTTCAGCATCAGTTTCTCAATAAATATTCAGGACTGATTTTTTTTAGGATTAACTGGCTTGATCCCCTTGCAGTCCAAGGAACCCTTCAGAGTCTTCTCCAACACCACAGTTCAAAAGCATCAATTCTTCAGCACTCAGCTGTTTTTATAGCCCAACTCTCACAGCCATACATGATTATTGGAAAAACCATAGCTTTGACCAGATGGACCTTTGTTTTCAAAGTAATGTTTCTGCTCTTAATATGCTGTCTAGCTTGGTCATATCTTTTCTTCCAAGGAGCAAGCGTCTTTTAATTTCATGGCTGCAGTCCCCATCTGAAGTGATTTTGGATCCAGAAAAAATAAAGTGTCTCACTGTTTCCACTATTTCCCCATCTATTTGCCATGAAATGATGGGACCAGATGCCATGACTTTAGTTTTTTGAATGCTGAGTTTTAAGCCAATTTTTTCACTCTCCTCTTTCACTTTCATCAAGAGGCTGTTTAGTTCTTCTTTTTCTGCCATAAGGGTGGTGTCATCTGCATATATGAGATTATTGATATTTCTCCCGGCCATCTTGATTTGGGCTTTTGCTCATCCAGCTTAGCATTTTGCATAATGTACTCTGCATATACATTAAATAAGCAGGGCAACGATATACGGCCTTGATGTACTCCTTTCCTAATTTGGAACCAGTCTGTTGTTTCATGTCCGGTTCAAACTATCACTTCTTGACCTGCATACAGATTTCTCTGGAGACAGATAAGGTGGTCTTATATTCCCATCTCAAATAATTTTCCACAGTTTGTTGTGATCTCACAGTTATATTTATATAAGGGCCGTTTATTATATATCAATTATGTCTCAATAACGTTTTAAAAAAAGAGACAGAGAAATACTACCTATACACTCTCCCTAACTGTTCTTATCCATGGTAATTTATTTAGGTACTTCAGTGACTGAACAACAACAACATGTGTACATGAGACCTCAATTTTAGTCTTCATCTGGCAAGTCACTACTTACCTGCCCACCTTTATATGTAATGATTCACTATACATCTGCTACTTAGTTGCTGTTTTGTTTCTAAGTTGTGTCTGACCCTTTGCAACCCCATGGACTGTAACCCACCAAGCTTCTCTGTTCATGGAATTCTCCAGGCAAGAAAAACTGAAGTGGGTTGCCATTTTCTCCAGGGGATCTTCCCAAGCCAGGTATCCAACTTGTGTCTCCTGTGTCTCCTGAATTGGTAGGCAAATGCTTTACCACCAAAGCACCTGGGAGGCCCCTGCTACTGAATATTCAATAACATTTAATTCTTCAACTACACTCTTTTTCTCTCAGTACGTCAACTCTTCTCATACAATGTTAATATCAAGAATTCAGTTACTAAAGGAACGTTTCGAGGAAATGTCAAATCCTTTCTCTTCCTTGTATCAAGAATTTCTACAGTCTGAGCTTTTGCATCATAGAAAACTTTCAGAATCTTTCCCTTAAATCCTGCAATCACCTTTTCAACCCTAAAATTTATTTTCAATATATAATAAATATTTGTTTCTTTTGTGAATGTGCCAGGCTCTTCTATGTCACACACTTCAGTACATATTGTTGCATTTTCTTATAAATCTTCTCTTTTTATTGTTTGTAAGTCTTAATCTAAAACTATTGTCATCATGAAGTTTTATTTTGCTTTCATTCTTTCACTGATATGGGATCTCTTTTACCTGTGGCTCGCTATATTAAATAAATATCTTCAGTATACTAAACACATTATTTTATCTTTATCATGTTTGTTAAAAGTCAAACACTAAGGGACTTTTCCTGGGAATCTAGCAGTTAAGACTCCTGGCTTCTAATGCCAAGGACAGAGTTTCAAGCCATGGTCAGGGAATTAAAACCCATATGCCACACAGTGGCCAAAAAAAAAAAAGTCAAACACAAAATTTTCTTGAAAGCAGGATATTTTCACTTTTATATTCCTTGCACTAGACACTGTGCCTGGCACAGACTAGGTGTGTAATGAATTGTGTGATGTGAATAAATGGACAAGATAATTAGCCATCAGGTACAATGCTCCTATTTGCCCAGGGAAGGATTGCCAGGCTTGGTTATTTTTTTTTTCTTTCATGTAAGCATCAAAAGACAGGTTTCTGAAAGCAGATGGCACATCTATTCATCTGGCAAGATGTATCAATCTTATTTGGTATCATTTTCAGTGGAATATTCTCAGGAAATACTGTGTGATAAATGTCTATTAACCTAATGGATTATTAATGAAGAGGGACAGGGATCCTAATGAGACATCTAGGATGACCTTTCATTAGGTGGATCATCTGATGAAAGAAGTTGAATCAGGAAGAGATTCATGGATCTAGACACAGATTGGGAGAAAATGTCTTCCCCCTCATATTCCAAATGTAGGAAAGCACCACCCATACAAATTCTGCTTGCTTACATAACCACTGATGAAAGAATTTAACTATACATAACTAACATTATGTATGTATTAGCCTAATACAAAAGATGTTCAATAGATAAAATTGTGAAAGTCATAGAACAAATCTACTTTTGGATTGGTACTAATGGCTGGCTTTTCTCTATGTTGATGATCTCTCTTTCTTCTCTAAGCTCTAAGTTCTATTCCTTCTCTAGGCTCTAAGCTATTTTTTCTCTAAGCTCCTCATAATATGACAGAAATCTTGATACTCCCTGTTTCCAAGGAATTTTAACCTACCTATCAAAATTGTTCCTTTTCTTTTTCTTCTTCCTTCTTCTTATTGCTCCTCCATTTTCCTTATTATCAATATTATTATCATCATCAATCCATTACCTTAAAATCATAATCAACCATCTTCAGTGTACTAAAGACATGATTTTATTACATTTGTTAAAAGTCAAACACTAAGGGAATTCCCTGGTGGTATAGAAGTTAAGACTTCAGGCTTCCAGTGGCAAGATAGAATAGTACTTACACACACAAATATACTCACATACATGTATATATATTCATATAATTGACAGACAAGGTATAAGTTATTTTTAAACCATTCTTCTTCTAAAATATCTGAGATTCTTGGAATAATATATTATATGAAGCTATGTGCACACCTACTGAAGATCCCATTCAAGTAAGTAATATTTGAGGAATTGATAAAAATGTACTTCCTACAAATACAGAATCATTGTATTCTTGATATTTAAGAATCATAAGGCATTTTTTGCCAATGTTATTTACTTCTGAGAAATTTACACTGCTTTCAGGTCAATATACATCATTGACCACAAACTATTTTGAAAGGAAAGAATTTACTCTAAAATATCACTTAATTCCAGTGAGGCATAGAGAGTACATCAAATCAAATAGTCAAATCTATAGGTCATATGTGGAAGTTAGGCATAACCTCTTGAATTTAGGCTTAACCAAATGGCTAATTGTGAACAATGAATTGTGAACAGACACTATGTCTTTTCCTGCCGTGATAATCGGCAACACTTTAGAAAGAGAGCAATTCAGCTGAGTAATGTTGCACTGTGCTCTTTTTCTCGGCACCCACCCACATTGGTTATGTCCTGTGAGAAATCTGAAATATTTATAGCGCTTGGGTGCTTCAGTCTCTGTGTTATTCACAGCGTTATTCTGTCCTGAATAATTCAATCCAGAAGCCAAGGATGCTACTTCAAGTTTCCCTTTGATATTCTTAAGCAACTGTAAAACCATCTGTCTGCAACAAATAACTTTTTGAGAGTTCATTTTATGTTGTTTTGGTTTTGTTATGTTTTCACATGATGATTTAGAATGAAAATGCAGGTACATATACAAATTCAGGCACGTGAATGATGAAGTCAGATATGTGGACAGGCGCTTTGTTCAAATCAAAACACGAATGAATCAAATCCAGGGGAAAGCTGACCACTGGTTTATTTGCAGATTATCAGGAAATTATTCTCCTTGTCACCTCTCTTTTAAGGGTGTAGATAAGGGTTGGGACTGAAGACACATAAAATATAGTGTGGTTCTTAAGGATTATAGAAAATTCTAGTCCCTCTTAATCCTGCTATATGTTTGCTAACCTAGAAAAATGCAATAATTAATAGGTTGTCATGTTTTGGGGGATGTTGGAGTAATGCAGTCATGTATTAGTAACGTGAAGTCCAAATCCTTTTCACAGTTAAGTTTGCCTAGACAGTTGGCTTGTAACCCTAACATTTTCAAGTAAACAAAAAATTATTCCACATTTTTGTTGTTCAAAAAATTAGTAGATTCTTCCAGGAGAAAATTTAAGTGGAAAGCTGCTACCCTCATTTCAAAGAATGTACAAGTGGACAACTTAAGATTTTAATCTCCTGGTACAGAGGGAAAGGAATCCAAGTAGAAGTGTGCACCATTTGCTATGACAATTAACAGCAACATCACGACTCATTACATTGGTACTTAATGACAGTGCTCCTAAAATTCAAGGGATTGGTGTTAGATACTCCAGAGATGAGTCAAACTGATAACTTATGTTGAGATTCTACCTTCTGTTTAACTGACTTGATGACATAAAGGAAGAGGGAAGAGATGAGAAGAATGAAAATTCTAATTAAATGAATGAGAACCAAAGACACAGAGATCTGTTTCAGACCATAAATCCAGTTAATTAAGCCTTTGGCTTGATGAATGTTTAATAACTTAATTCCATATTTATGTGTTATTAGGTATACTTTTCTGATGACTTTAAGTTCATCAAACAGTTTCTGAAGTTTTTAAGTTTTATAGTTTTAACAATGAGAACAACAGAACAAATGAATGTTTCTTACACTCTAGAAATAGACTGCAGTTTCTCTGCTCGTGATAAATAGGAATAGAAATGTTACTAACTCATCTTTACTCATTACCTCCATCAGTACCTTTATTCAGTCAAATATTTGTCATGTACTTCTGTGAAAGATGCTATGCTAGAGAGAAAGGAACAATAGTAAAATACTGAGCAAAAGAGAAAATACTACATGTGTGTTGTTGATTCACATATATTCTGCTGTATATAGAGAAAATAAAGATTAAATATGCTTAGTGAAATGTCAGACAAACACTGTATGTTATCATGTATAAGAGAAATCAAAAAATAAAAAAACAAACTTGCAAATATAAAAAAAATAGACACAGATATAAAAAACAAACGTGGTTTTTGAGGACAGGGGCAAGAAAGGTGTGGGGAATTAAGATTTATAATAATTAAGATATACAAATGTATAAAGTAAACTACAACGATATGTTGTACAGGGAATATAACCACTATTTTATAACAACTATAAGTGTAGTCAAATCAGTAAAAATTTTGAATTGCTATGATGTACGCCAGAATACTGTAAGTCAACTATACTTCAATAAAAAAGAAGACATATCATGAATAAAGAGTGTAATGGAACAACAGACTGGTTCCAAACAGGAAAAAGGAGTACGTCAAGGCTGTATATTGTCACCTTGCTTATTTAATGTATATGCAGAGTACATCATGAGAAATGCTGGGCTGGAAGAAGCACAAGCTGGAATCAAGATTGCCAGGAGAAATATCAATAACCTCAGATATGCAGATGACACCACCCTTATGGAAGAAAGTGAAGAGGAACTAAAAAGCCTCTTGATGAAAGTGAAAGAGGAGAGTGAAAAAGTTGGCTTAAAACTCAACATTCAGAAAACGAAGATCATGGCATCTGGTCCCATCACTTCATGGCAAATAGATGGGGAAACTGTGGAAACAATGTCAGACTTCATTTTTTGGGGCTCAAAAATCACTTCAGATGGTGACTGCAGCCATGAAATTAAAAGGCTCTTACTTCTTGGAAGGAAAGTTATGATCAACCTAGATAGCATATTCAAAAGCAAAGACATTACTTTGCCAACAAAGGTCCGTCTAGTCAAGGCTATGGTTTTTCCAGTGGTCATGTATGAATGTGAGAGTTGGACTGCGAAGAAAGCTGAGCGCTGCAGACTTGATGCTTTTGAACTGTGGTGTTGGAGAAGACTCCTGAGAGTCCCTTGGACTGCAAGGAGATCCAACCAGTCCATTCTGAAGGAGATCAGCCCTGGGATTTCTTTAGAAGGAATGATGCTAAAGTTGAAACTCCAGTACTTTGGCCACCTCATGAGAAGAGTTGACTCATTGAAAAAGACTCTGATGCTGGGAGGGATTGAGGGCAGGAGGAAGAGGGGACGACAGAGGATGAGATGGCTGGGTGGCATCACCGACTCGATGGAGGTGAGTTTGAGCAAACTCCAGGAGATGGTAGGGAGGCCTGGCGTGCTGTGATTCATGGGGTTGCAAAGAGTCGGACATGACTAAGCGACTGAACTGAACTGAACTGATGCTAAAGATAATAAATATTTTAGAAAATTTGAGGAATATGAATTGGGTCAGAAATACTGAGTTGAAGGAATAGATTAGGAGCATTGGAAAAGACAATAGCAACCCACTCCAGTATTCTTGCCTGGGACATTCCATGAACAGAGGAACCTGGTGGGCTATAGTGCATGGTGTTGCAAAGAGTCGGCCACAACTGAGAGACTGAGCACTTTAGAAACATGTTGCCATTTCATTTTGAATAGGATAGAAAAAGTAGATTCACTAATGAGGTGAGTTTAAGCAAAGATTTGGAGAAAGCCAGAGTGTCAGGTGGCTGGACCTCCAGAGAAGCCTTTTTGACAAAGGGAACAAACAAAGCTGGGGCCCTCAGAAAGTTCTTTTCTTACATTGTCCAGGGAACAATGAAGTGACTCCAGGGTGATTGGATGAAGTATCAGGAAGAAAGTAGGAAGTGAAGTTAGACAGTGGGAGGCCAATCAAGTAGGATCTGTCCGGACTTCCCTGGTGGCCCAGTGGTTAAGAATCCACCTGCCAATCCAAGGGACACAGGTTGGATTCCAGGTCCAGGAAGATCCCACATGCCACGGGGCAATTAAGCCTGTGGCTACAACTCCTAAATTCCATGATTCTACAGCCTGTACTTCGCAACAACAGACACCATTGCAATGGGAAGCCCATGCACCACAACTAGAGAGAGCAGTCCCCACTCACTAGAGAAAAATTAGACAAAGCCCACATGCAGCAATGAAAATCCAGAACAGCCAAATATAAATACACAAAATGTAGATTTTGTTGTGCATTACAGTGTGGCTGTTTCTCTCTGTAAAATGAGAAATCACTGCAGAAGTTTAGGCAGAACAGTAACATTGGCTGATTCATAATTTTAAAGTGTCACTCTAGATTCTGGTGAGAATAGACTGCCAGGGATCTAGGGTAGAAGGATGACGACCTGAAAAAGCCTTGCTATCAGCTCAGACCAAGGTAATTAGTGAGGAGCGGAGGTTGGAGCTTAGGTATATTTTCACAGTTGTGCCCAAAGGATTTGCTGACCTATTGATCATAATTGTGAGAGATAACAAGATAGTTCCAAAGTTTTGTACTTAAGTATAAGAAAGGAACTGCTATCAAATGAGACTGGGGAAGGGGCTCCCCAGGTGATGCTAGTGGTAAAGAACCCGCCTGGCAATGCAGGAGACACAAGAGGCTCAATTTTGATCCTTGGGTCAAGAAGATCCTATGAAACCTACTCCAGTATTGTTGTCTGGAGAATCCCACTGACAGAGGAACCTGGTGGGCTAGAATCCATGGGGTCACAAGGAGCTGGACATGACTGCAGTGATTTGGCAGGACTCACACAATAATATATCTCCAGGGCTTTGTTCCAATGGGCTTTGTTCCAGGGCTTTGTTTCCAATGAGAACTGACTTATTGGAAAAGACCCTGATGCTGGGAAAGATTGAAGGTGGGGGGGAAAGGGGACAACAAAGGATGAGATGGTTGGATGGCATCACCGACTCAGACATGAGTTTGAGCAAGCTTCAGGAGATGGGATAGGGAAGCCTGGCGTACTGCAGTCCATGGGGTTGCAAAGAGTCGGACATGACTGAGTGACTGAACTGAACTGAACCTAGGGCTTTGTTCACTTCCTCACCCAGTAGAATATCAGTAGTAAGAAAAGAGCTGAAATCTGTCACAGTCCAATATTATCAGGTGAGGAATCAGCAAAGTTATTATGCAGTAATTTTTAAGATAAGCATTGTGTTAGTTTCCTGTGTCTGCTGTAACACATTGCTACAAACATGAAGGTTTAAAACAACAGAAACATATTCTTTTTTTTTTTTTAATTTTATTTTATTTTTAAGCTTTACAAAACTGCATTGGTCTTGCCAAACATCAAAATGAATCCGTGGAGATCAGAAGTTCAACACCAGTTTTCTCAGGGCCCCGTCCCCTCCAGAAACTCTGGGTGAATCCTTTCTTATCTCTTCCAGTTCCTGCCTGGGTTACTTATCTTGTGTGTTAGTCACTCAGCTGAGTGACCTCTTTCTGACCTCATGAACTGTAGCCCACCAGGCTTTTCTGGCCATGGGATTCTCCAGGCAAGAATACTGGTGTGGATTGCCATTTCATTCTCCAGGGGATATTTCTGACCCAGGGATTGAACCTGGGTCTCCTGCATTGTAGGCAGATTCTTTACCATCTGAGATATAGGGAAATCCAGTCCTTATCTTGGGTCCACACTACTCCAATCTCTGCCTCCATCTTCTCTTTGGTATGCACTAAATATGCCTCTTCCCCTGGTTTATGGGAATATCTGTGATTGAATTTAAGAACTGGATAATTCAGAATAATTTCCCCAGGTTGACATCATTGACCAAATCACAACTATAAAAACCTTTTTACCTTCCCAGTTAAGGTGAATAGCTTCCAGTTATTAGGAAGCAGTATCTTTGGTTAGCTGATATTCAGCATGAAAATGAGTGTGTTATATTCAGGGGCTTCCCAGGAGGCACTAGCGGTAAACAACCCACCTACCAATGCAGGACCTATAAGAGACTTGGGTTCAATCCATGGGTTGGGAAGATCCCTTGCAGGAAGGCATGGCAATCCACTCCAGTATTCTTGCCCAGGGAACTCCATGGACAGAGGAGCCTGGTGGGCTACAGTCCATAGGGTTGCAAACAGTGAGATATGACTGAAGCGACCGAGCATGCACACACACCCATGTTTTATTCATTACAGCAAACATTAAGTTGAAAATAGAAAGTTACACATTTAAGCTCAGCAGAAGCAAGATCATGTGTGTCCTTGAGCAGAATGGCTTAAGTGTAGTGGTGTTGACAAAGTACTGAATGAAGTGGAATTAAGAGAAGAAGGCAAAGGAAAAAAAAAAATCGAACACAAGCAATATTTTCAAGTTTTGCTCTAAAAGAGAAGTGAAGGAATTTGGTATAAGCTCAAGAGTAAACTGGGTCATTTTTTTTTTTTTTTTAATTCTAAAGATGAAAGAAATATAGTGCAGCTAGTGAGGATATAGGATGTTAAAGGAAGAGATGAGAATATCAGAGCTGGTGTTCTTGACTGTGTGCCATGATTTCGAATCCTGCAGAAACAGGCCTGAAACCAAGAATGAGTTCAAGTAGTTTATTCAAGCAACAAAGGAGTGTGGTATGGAGACAAAAAAGAGAAGAAAGCCAATACCCGTGTGTTATGAGCAGGTTGCCACTGTTGGAAATTGGAGCTCAGTCCTTCTCAGACCTCTGGGGGTTGTGTCAAGCATAGCTCAGGGTTTTATCTCTCCAAGGGCAGGACAGTTAAGAGATTTTATTCACCCTGTATTGTCTGTTGTTGGGTTAGAGTTGTTCCCTGGAGAACTGACACAAGAGCATTTCTGACCTGGCCTGTGCTTGGTCTGAACACATCCCTGTAGAAGAAGTCTTCAAAGAGAGAATCACAGGTGTTAGAACTAGGAACTCTTACTGTATGTGAATAAAACTGAGACAGATACATGGGTCTAGGGACTGTTACAGAAGAGCAGAGGGAGAGGTGCTCTAAGATCACCATATTCCGTTTGCATAATCTATATAAAAGCTTTCACTTCACTAACTTGTTACCGAAAGTGGACTCCGGCTGCTCACTGCTCAAAACCCAATAAAGAGACCAGGTTGGTGAAAAGGAAAGTTTGCTTTATTTTGGATGCTGGCAACCAGGGCAGTGGGGGAAGTCTTCCCCCTGGAACAATCAAGGGGCAAGAGTTTTTATAGACTGGGGAAAGGGGTCTACATGCTGAAACAGTCAGCTTTAACAGTCATCTTGAAATTGGTCATTGGTGTCTGATCGGCATTATTTTGATTGTTTTAAGTACAATTAATCTTCAGTTCCAGGGTTGGTTTTTCCCCACTTCTTTGAGGCCACGTCTCAGAATTGAGTCACCTTATGTCATGGGGCTTCCCAGGTGGCTCAGTGGTAAAGAATCCACCTACCAATGCAGGAAACCCAACAAGATCCCCTGGAGAAGAAAATGGCAACCCACTCCAGTGGTCTTGCCTGGAGAAATCCCATGGACAGAGGAACCTTGTGGGCTACAGTCCATGGATCGCAAAAGAGTCAGACACGTCTTAGTGACTAAACAACAGCATGTCATGGCTACAGCCTGGTCATCGTGTAGTTAATTTCTTCTGCCTGAAGGGAGTTTCAGTATCTCTACAGACACCTCATGTAATATGGCTCAGAATAATATCTGTAGCCCTTGAGAAGGAACTAAAGATTCTTGACTATGCATAATGACTAAGCTATTATTATTTGATCTCCTTTAGCTGTTTTCTTTTGTTTCTGCATTTCTCACTTCTCTGATTAAACTTTTCTTTGGCTTAGTTTTGGCACAGACAAAAGGCAGACAGGACATGGGAGGCAAGGACCATAGTGTCCTGCTCCACTTCAAACTGAGTATATATGTATTTATCTGATTTTATACCTGTATATTTAAATTGAATGCAAAAGAGAAATTAGAAGATTAATACACTGATGTCTAGAGGAAGATAGCCTTATAGTTCCAATATCTATTACTTTTCAATTAAATATTAGTGATGGCATTATAAAACTTGTTTCAAAGAATAAAAAACTTTACATGATAGAAGAGACTACCACATGATTTATTTTTTATAAATATGGAAACCAGAAACTTTTCTTCATTTAAACAGCAAAAATATTTTTTCCAACATGTGCCAAAGAAGTATTTTAATTCTAGAGATGTGGCTCTTCTTTCTTACAACTTGCCTTGAGGATGTAACCTTTGTTGGAACAGAAATGTTTCTTTTCTGTCCAAATTATTTAAATTAGATGCAGAATCATCTCCCTTAGATAAATTTAACATATAATGAGCATGAGATCAGCCCTGGGATTTCTTTGGAAGGAATGATGCTAAAGCTGAAACTCCAGTACTTTGGGCACCTCATGCGAAGAGTTGACTCATTGGAAAAGACTCTGATGCTGGGAGGGATTGGGGCAGAAAGAGAAGGGGACGACAGAAGATGAGATGGCTGGATGGCGTCACCGACTCAATGGATGTGAGTCTGAGTGAACTCCGGGAGTTGGTGATGGACAGGGAGGCCTGGCATGTTGCAATTCATGGGGTTGCAAACAGTCGGACCCGACTGAGTGACTGAATTGAACTGAACTGAACTGAGCATGAGCAGATGGATAGACTTTCATGTGCCTTCTCTGTTAGGCAAACAGGCACATGGCATATGTTTGGGAATTATAATGAAATTAAATATTGCTTGTTTTCATCAATAAATTTACTCAAAAAGCATGTTATGAATTCAGTTCAGTCACTCAGTTGTGTCCCACTCTTTGCAACCCCATGGACTGCAGCATGCCAGGCCTCCCTGTCCATCACCAACTCCCAGAGTTTACTGAAACTCATGTCCATCAAGTCAGTGATGCCATCCAGCCATCTCATCCTCTGTCATCCCCTTCTCCCACCTTCAATCTTTCCCAGCATCAGCATCTTTTCCAATGAGTCTGTTCTTTGCATCAGGTGGCCAAAGTATTGGAGTTTCAGCTTCAACATCAGTCTTTTCAATGAATATTCAGGACTGATTTCCTTTAGGATGGACTGGTTGGATCTCCTTGCAATCCAAGGGACTCTCTTTCAAGAGTCTTCTCCAACACCACAGTTCAAAAGCATCAATTCTTTGGGACTCAGCTTTCTTTATAGACCAAATCTCACATCCATATGGAGAAGGCAATGGCAACCCACTCCAGTGTTCTTGCCTGGAGAATCCCAGGGATGGCGGAGCCTTTTGGGCTGCCGTCTATTGGGTCTCACTGAGTCGGACACAACTGAAACGACTTAGCAGCAGTAGCAGCAGCAGCACAACCATACATGACTACAGGAAAAACCATAGCCTTGATGAGATGGAATTTTGTTGGCAAAGTAATGTCTCTGCTTTTTAATATGCTGTCTAGGTTGGTCATAACTTTTCTTCCAAGGAGCAAGCGTCTTAATTTCATGGCTGCAGTCACCATCTGCAGTGATTTTGGAGCCAAAAAATAAAGTCTCTCACTGTTTCCACTGTTTCCCCATCTATTTGCCATGAAGTGATTGGACCAGATGCCGTAACCTTAATTTTCTGAATGTTGAGCTTTAAGCCAACTTTTCCACTCTCCTCTCACTTTCATCAAGAGGCTCTTTAGTTCTTCTTCACTTTCTGCCATAAGGATAGTATCATCTGCATATCTGAGACTATTGATATTTCTCCCGGCCATCTGAATCATGAATTATCTGTGGCAAAATAAAATAGTTTTTGTTAGTCCCTTTCCATTTCTGTTACTTGTTTTTATTTGTTTCACATGTGGAGAGAATTTCCTTGAAATTGACTAATTATTGACAAAGAAATAAATATGTTGTGGTTTTATAAATCTTTTGAAAGAAAAGTGATGGCATCCTTCTAGGCTTAAATAGATTTGAGAGTGGCTGACTGATTCTATTTACAGTACTATGAGACTCAAATAATAACTATATTCAGTTTCTAAACTGCCTTTTGCATTTTTTAAGCAAGATAATATATATATTTGTGAACAAGTAAACATATTTTGGGCTTCCCTGGTGGCTCAAACAGTAAAGAATCTGCCTGCAATGTAGGGGACATGGGTTCGATCCTTGGGCCAGGAAGATCTACTGGAGAAGGGAATGGCAACCCACTCCAGTATTCTTGTCAGGAGCATTCCATGGGCAGAGGATCCTGGCCAGCTGCAGTCCCAAGTGACCAATTGTTAGTCGCTCAGTCCTGTCCGACCCTTTGCAAACCTATGGACTGTTGCCCACCAGGCTCCTCTGTCCATGAGATTTCCCAGGCAAGAATACTGGAGTGGATTACCATTTCCTTCTCCAGGGGATCTTCCCTACCCAAGTATCAAACCTGGGTTCCCTGCAATGCAGGTTGATTGTTTACTGTCTGAGCCACCAGGGAAGCCCCAGGGCTGTGGTCCATGGAGTCACAAAGAGTTGGACAGAGCAACTAACACTCACTTTTTTCACTTTTCAAACATATTTTAAAGCATTACAGTTGATAGCTATAATGCCAGGAAATACACATCTACTCCCCAAGCCCCTCCAACTCTGACTTTTGGAATTTTGTCTAATAGTCATCAGAAGCACAACTTTATCTCTTAGTTTTACCTCCTACATCTAATAAAAACCTGATTTTCCTCTGAGAACACCACTGCCACTGGAAATCTCTCTGGTACTTTATCAGTTTCCATGGTTGTACTTGTGTTTAGTCACTCAGTTGTATCCAACTCTGTGCAACCCCATAGACTGTAGCCCACCTGGCTCCTCTGCCCATGGGATTCTCCAGGCAAGAATACTGGAGTGGATTGCCATGCCCTCCTCTAGGGGATCTTCCCAACCCAACGATCGAACCCAGGTCTCCCACATTGCAGGTGGAGACTTTACCATCTGAACCACCAGGGAAGTCCGTTATGAGCCTTCTGTAATCAATTGCGATTCATAGGGTCGCAAAGAGTTGGACACGACTGAGCGACTGAACTGAACTGAATCAATTGGCACTAACTGAGGGGCTTAAAACATCTTATTCTCTCAGAATTCTGGAGACAAGAAGTCTAAAAACAAGGGGTGGGCAAAGCCATGCTCCTCTGATTGCTCTGGGGAAAAGTCCCCATTGTCTCTTCTAACTTCCATTGTTTCACAGAAACTGTGGTGTTTCTTGACTTATAAAGGCATCACTTTCATATCTGTCTCTGTCATCACATGGGCTTCTTCCTGTGTGTGTATATGTCTGTTTTATTCTCTTGTTCTTAGAAGGTCACCAGTCTACTTGGATTAATATGACTCTAATGTCCTTGTCTTAACATGATTACTTCTGCAAAAACTCCATCTCCAAATAAGTTCACCGCCATGGGTACCATGGGTTAATACCTCCCCCCATAGTATTTTGAGGGTGCAATTCAACCTACAGCAGGCACTGACTCTTTTTGTAAGTTTAATTTAATCAAATCTAGTGAAGGGTAGTATAGATTTTGTGTCACAGCTCTAGTAACATTGGATCAGAAAGTGTTCTCCTTCTGAAAGTCACTTTTAGAATATTCTTCCTCCAACTTATGTAAACATACATAGCACTGAATTTCACATCCTTGCATTATGGTACCAACACTGTCTCTGTTCATGGATGATTTTAATTCACTCTAACATTTCCAATCTGCTTTTACCAAAATTTTGGTGATTTCCATCTATATGTTGACAGTCCTTCTAATGGTCTGGACTCTTAACTTCTCAAATCAGTCCTTCCCTATGATCTTATCTTCCTTTCTCCCACTGCCAACCACGCCATGCTCATATCCCAAATCTTCAACAATGGCAGCACATTGTCTATAACCACAGTATCATGCATTTTACTTATTAGCCATTGCCTTCTATATCTTGAGTGTACCTGATCCAACTTTCTCCCTCCAATGATTTTCTTCTTCCTTCAATTTGATGAATACCTGAAGTTCATCAATTCTATCAACTTGCCATTATTTCTAGCTTCACACAATCAAGTTACTTTTTAAAATTTGAAATTCAACGGTCAATTATTTTTACTACTACCTTTCATAGAGGTGGCTCAGATGGTAAAGCATCTGCATATAATGCAGGAGACCCGGGTTCCATCCCTGGGTCAGGAAGATCCTCTGGAGAAAAAATGGCAACCCACTCCAGTACTCTTGCTTGGAAAATCCCATGGGCGGAGGAGCCTGGTGAGCTACAGTCCATGGGATTGCAATGAGTCCGACACGACTGAGCGACTTCACTTTCACTTTCATATACCATCAATTTTTGGTTACTTTGACACAATAAACCCAATTAAGTACAAGCTTCTGCCTTATAATATCCAAATCTCTGCAGTAAAACTTGGCTAAAGAATAAGATATAACCATGCTTATTGGGCTTCCCTGGTGGTTCAGACTGTAAAGAATCAGCCTGCAATACAGGAGACCTGGGTTTGATCCCTGTGTTGAGAAGATTCCTTGGAGAAGGAAATGGCAACCCACTCCAGATTCTTGAATGGAGAATTCCATGAACAGAGGAGCCTAGCAAGCTGCAGTCCATAGGTCTGAGCAACTGACACTTTAAATCTTCATGCTCATTGTTGGTCGTAATTAATAATTGCTTGAGTAAAAGTGCACCCTAAATTCAACCTGGCAATCTCAAGGGTGCCCTTACAGCTACCCAAAAGTTTTACATTGTTTCCTCATTTCTCAGTCTATCTCTCCCCTGGGGACTCTTTCATACTTTCTATATTCTTCTCAATGTCTAATTCTACCTACCAGTCCATCTCATTTAACTAATGATGTAGATGTCTATTTCTCTAGGAAAATTGTACCAGACAGAAGAGGACCTGATCAGAATTCCACCCCTGCATCTACCCAGGTACTTCCATATGCAACCATAAAATACAGGCTCCATCAAAATAAGAAGGATGCTCATTTGTAGCATTTTGTATTCTCTTTGTACATTTGACTTAGATTGGCAAGTCCTATCTCATGTTGTCCTTGGTTTTCAAATAATATAATTTTAAGAGAAAACTGACAAAATATGTGTGCATGTGTGTGTGTGAGAGAGAGAGAGAGAAAGAAAGAGAAAGAGAGAGTTTTCCCTGAATTATAAATTCTAGTTTATAGAATTTTAAATCTTTAACCTACAAAGATATCATACACGGTAGTAGAATTATTTGTATAATTTTATTGTAAAAAAATTATACCACTTGAAACTATTCAAAGATTCTCAACTGAAAATTGTCTATATTTGAAATTAATAATGGATATTTTTTGGTAACAATATTTTGCCTCATCCACATTCTCTCTTGTTTCTATATGCTTGTGTTTTCCTATTAATGTTTATAAATTTCAATTAACTAATTCAGAACACTTTCTATTTTTTCTAAAGACCACAGTTTAAAGGTTACATGGTAGATGACCAGTTGATAATACTGAAAGAAAAATAATACATTTTACAGTTGAAAAATATCCATTTGTATTTATTGCATTGACATAAACTATGCACTTTTTTTTCAAAACTAGACTGAAAGGTCGATAAGGAAAGAATATATGTTTATGCTTGTATATGTCACCAAACCTAGCAAAATGTTTTGAATACATTGGTTAAATTAATGATTTTCAATGTATGACTTACAAAGAAAGGAAATACATCCATTGTTTCTTTATTTAAGTTTAAAGTTAAGTGTGTGTGATTTCCTTGTGAATTCTCATACATTCCTAAGATCATTCCAGTATATTCTACCACTGTGTACTTTTAGGTAGCTGATCATTGATTTTTCAGATGAAATGTGTGGTTAATGGGAATAATGGAAAATACAGCTGCCTTCTCTGTTAGGCACCCAGGCACATGACAGGCAGGGAAAGAAAAAGGTCTTTAAAAATGTGTTATTCAGAACTAATTCAATGTGGAATTGCTCTGTTCTAACATTAACACATGATGGATGAGGAGTCTAATTCCCATGTGCATTGTCACATTACAGAGTTCTATCAATCCAAAATTTTATTGTTAACGGCAATGAGCTCTGTGTAATGGCTGACACATTAACACAGAAATTCTCCTTTTTTTTTGTCACAAATGTATTGTTGAAGCTGTTTAATACTTGTTTGCTTACCCATAATGGTAGAAAATGCATCTATAATTACTGTCATGGGGCTGAGACTATACCATCTGGTATGGAAAGAAAATGTTTGTATCTAGGCTTACTAGACCAGAATATATATTCTGAGCCATTAATGTAAAATCATTCATTCTATCTAATAACTTCTTCACTATATGAGCACAGACTAATGAGCATATGCACAGTTAGGGCTGGAAAAAGTTAAGAAAATATTATGTTCCATAATATAGTGCTTGCTCTCTCAAGAAAAATAAAATATATATAAGCTTTATCTCCATCAAGTTTTTTATTCTATTTAATACTAAAAAAAAATTACTCCATTATGGATATCAGAAAGTCCTCAGGTTAAATAAGAGATTGTTTTTTAAAACCTGAGCATTGCTTGTGGCTTTCCCTTTTTCATTTTCAATAATTGCATTATCCTAGGCTTGTATTATTTCCTCTTTCATTTTAGTAAAAAAGTATGGAAAGTCTTTAGCCTTTTGTTGTATATTTTGTGCCTATAGACTATCCTTCTTGGGTGAAGATGCAGTCACGTTTAGGAAAGAAAAAAAAAAAAAAAACACAGAGCAAGACATCCCAAATCTATACAAGAAAAATCATAAAATTTTATTCTGAGATCTAACTGACACAAAAGAGACTTAAACAAGTAAAAAAACAGTTCATTTTCTTGAATAGAAGGAATTGAGAGATGTTAGTTCTCCCTGAGGTCATTTATAATTTAAAGCTACCCATTTAAAATGCCAACAGTTGTTTTTCTGGACATAGATGACTTGATCATAAAACTTATCTGGAAAAATAAGCAAAAAGAAGCAAACAGAAAAACACTAAAAGAAGAAAGTGAGGATAATATATCCTACAAGATATTAAAATACATTTAAAAGCCAATGTAATTACAAAGGTGTGTATTGGCATATGATCAGATTGAACAATCAGTGGAACAGAAGAGAAGATTTAGAAACTTTCCCAATTTTGTGTGTCTATGATGCAGCAACGTCGGCATTTCAAATTTGTGCAGGTTGTGGTGGTGGTTTGGTGGTTTTGTTGCTAAGTCATGTCCGACTCTTGCAACCCTGTGGACTGTAGCCAGCCAGGCTCCTCTTTCCATGTGATTCTTTAGGCAAGAATATTGCAATGGGTTGCCGTTTCCTTCTTCAGTGAACGTAAAGGCAGACATTTAAATTATTAATGTGGAGATAGAGGATTTGCCGCAGACAATAAGATTAAAATTAAACTCGTTTACATGTATGTGTGAATTTCAAATTTGACTCTATAGGTTAGAATTGAAACACATTATGAATTGAAACATAGAATTGAGTTGAAACAAACACATTATGAATAAATTATTCTGTAATGTCAAATAATGGATATCAATTTTCTATTGTCATGCACCAAACAATCTCAGATCTTAAAATAACAAATGTATGTTTGGATCTTGCTTCTGCTGGGCAGTTTTATTCTCTGGACTGGCCTTAGCTGATCTCAGTTTGACTTGATCATATGTCTGCAGTCAGATGATGAGTTAGCTGGTGATTGGCTAAGTAATATTAATAAAATAGTGTTAATTATTTTAGAGGTAATAAGAGTATTCTGGATATTTTTAATAATCCATAAATATAGAGAAACAAATTACACTATTCATAGTTTAAATGGCATATCTAGGATTTGCTTCAGTAAAAAGTGATAGAGAAATGTGGATGAAGATATTGATGACTGGCCATGATTAATAATTTCTGAAACTAGAGAATTTGCTCAGTCCGAAGTCATGTCTGACTCTTTGCAACCCCATGGACTGCAGTGCTCCAGGTTCCTCTATTCATGGAATTTTCTAGACAAGAACACTGGAGTGGGTTGCCATTTCCTCCTGCAAGGGTTCTTCCTGACCAAGGGATTAAACCAGAGCCTTTTGTGTCTCCTGCACTGGCAGGTGGATTCTTTACCACTACCACCATCTGGGGAGCCCCAGAGAAAGGATAAATGGGATTATATTATTCTCTATAATTTTTGTATATGTGCTTTTTTACATAATATAATGTTGAAAGAAAGTAACAAAAACAACAACCAATCATATTTACTTTCAAGTACCTTGAGGAAGGACTTCCCTGGTTGCTCAGCTGCAAAGAATCAGTCTGCCTTGCAGGAGACAAGGGTTCCATCCCTGGGTTAGGAAGATCCCCTGGAGAAGGAAATAGCAACCCTCTTTGGTATTCTTGTCTGGGAAATCCCATGGACAGAGGAGACCTGCAAACGACAGCCCATGGGGTCACAAAAGAGTTGGATTCAGTTTAGAGATTAAATAACAACAACTATGAGGAAGCAAATATTATGAGTATCACTTTACACCAAAATGACTCAACCAGTATTTCAAAGGAATGCCCTGAGACAGATTTGCTGGGAACCTTATATCAGGAATTTTGTTAGTTTTTAAAATCAAGCTGAATGTCTAGAAAGTTTTGTATTCTTGA